>NW_023493867.1:0-103772 GCF_013265735.2 Oncorhynchus mykiss | reverse complement strand
CCAATCCTCCCCAACCCTCCCCAAGCATTCCCAAGCATCCCCACCCTCCCCAAGCATCCCCAACCCTACCCAACCATCCCCAAGCATCCCCAACCCTCCCCAAGCACCCCAAGCCTCCCCAACCCACCCCTAGCATCCCCAACCCTCCCCAAGCATCCCCAAGCATCCCCAACCCTCCCCAAGCCTCCCCAACCAACCCCTAGCATCCCCAACCCTCCCCAACCCTACCCAAGCATCCCCAACCCTCCCCAAGCATCCCCAATCATCCCCAACCCTCCCCAAGCATCCCCAAGCTTCCCCAACCCACCCCTAGCATCCCCAACCCTCCCCAAGCCTCCCCAACCATCCCCAACCCTCCACCAGCATTTCCAAGCCTCCGCAACCCTCCCCAAGCATCCCCAACCATCCCCAAGCATCCCCAACCCTCCCCAAGCACCCCAAGCCTCCCCAACCCTCCCCAAGCCTCCCCAACCAACCCCTAGCATCCCCAACCCTCCCCAACCCTACCCAAGCATCCCCAACCCTCCCCAAGCATCCCCAACCCTCCCCAATCATCCCCAACCCTCCCCAAGCATCCCCAACCCCCTCCAAGCATCCCCAACCCTCCCCAAGCATCCCCAACCATCCCCAAGCCTCCCCAACCCACCCCTAGCATCCCCAACCCTCCCCAAGCCTCCCCAAGCATCCCCAACCCTCCCCAAGCATCCCCAACCTTCCCCAAGCATCCCCATACCTCCCCAACACTCCCCTAGCATTTCCAAGCCTCCCCAACCCTCCCCAAGCATCCCCAACCCTCCCAAAGCATCCCCAACCCTCCCCAAGCACCCGCAAGCCTCCCCAACCCACCACCCATAGCTTCCTCAACCCTCCCCAAAAATCCCCAACCCTCCCCAACCCTCCCCAAGCATCCCCAACCCTCCCCAAGCATCCCCAACCCTCCCCAAGCATCCCCAAGCCTCCCCAACCCACCCCTAGCATCCCCAACCCTCCCCAAGCATCCCCAACCCTCCCCGACCCTCCCCAAGCATCCCCAACCCTCCTCAAGCATTTCCAATCCTCCCCAACCCTCCCCAAGCATTCCCAAGCATCCCCACCCTCCCCAAGCATCCCCAACCCTACCCAACCATCCCCAAGCTTCCCCAACCCTCCCCAAGCACCCCAAGCCTCCCCAACCCACCCCTAGCATCCCCAACCCTCCCCAAGCATCCCCAAGCATCCCCAACCCTCCCCAAGCCTCCCCAACCAACCCCTAGCATCCCCAACCCTCCCCAACCCTACCCAAGCATCCCCAACCCTCCCCAAGCATCCCCAACCCTCCCCAAGTATCCCCAAGCCTCCCCAACCCACCCCTAGCATCCCCAACCCTCCCCAAGCCTCCCCAACCCTCCCCAACCCTCCCCAAGCATTTCCAAGCCACCCCAACCCTCCCCAAGCATCCCCAACCATCCCCAAGCATCCCCAACCCTCCCCAAGCACCCCCAAGCCTCCCCAACCCACCCCTAGCATCCCCAACCCTCCCCAAGCATCCCCAACCCTCCCCAACACTGCCCAAACCACCCAAGCCTCCCCAACCCACCCCTAGCATCCCCAACCCTCCCCAATCCTCCCCAAGCATCCCCAACCCCCTCCAAGCATCCCCGACCCTCCCCAAGCATCCCCAACCCTCCCCAAGCATTTCCAATCCTCCCCAACCCTCCCCAAGCATTCCCAAGCATCCCCACCCTCCCCAAGCATCCCCAACCCTACCCAACCATCCCCAAGCATCCCCAACCCTCCCCAAGCACCCCAAGCCTCCCCAACCCACCCCTAGCATCCCCAAGCCTCCCCAACCCACCCCTAGCATCCCCAACCCTCCCCAAGCATCCCCAAGCATCCCCAACCCTCCCCAAGCCTCCCCAACCAACCCCTAGCATCCCCAACCCTCCCCAACCCTACCCAAGCATCCCCAACCCTCCCCAAGCATCCCCAACCCTCCCCAAGCATCCCCATACCTCCCCAACCCTCCCCAAGCATCCCCAATCCTCCCCAAGCATCCCCAACCCTCCCCAAGCATCCCCAAGCCTCCCCAACCCACCCCTAGCATCCCCAACCCTCCCCAAGCATCCCCAACCCTCCCCGACCCTCCCCAAGCATCCCCAACCCTCCCCAAGCATTTCCAATCCTCCCCAACCCTCCCCAAGCATTCCCAAGCATCCCCACCCTCCCCAAGCATCCCCAACCCTACCCAACCATCCCCAAGCATCCCCAAGCCTCCCCAACCCACCCCTAGCATCCCCAACCCTCCCCAAGCATCCCCAAGCATCCCCAACCCTCCCCAAGCCTCCCCAACCAACCCCTAGCATCCCCAACCCTCCCCAACCCTACCCAAGCATCCCCAACCCTCGCCAAGCATCCCCAACCCTCCCCAAGCATCCCCAACCCTCCCCAAGCATCCCCAAGCCTCCCCAACCCACCCCTAGCATCCCCAAACCTCCCCAAGCCTCCCCAACCCTCCCCAACCCTCCACCAGCATTTCCAAGCCTCCCCAACCCTCCCCAAGCATCCCCAACCATCCCCAAGCATCCCCAACCCTCCCCAAGCACCCCCAAGCCTCCCCAACCCACCCCTAGCATCCCCAACCCTCCCCAAGCATCCCCAACCCTCCCCAACACTGCCCAAACCACCCAAGCCTCCCCAACCCACCCCTAGCATCCCCAACCCTCCCCAATCCTCCCCAAGCATCCCCAACCCCCTCCAAGCATTCCCAACCCTCCCCAAGCATCCCCAACCATCCCCAAGCCTCCCCAACCCACCCCTAGCATCCCCAACCCTCCCCAAGCCTCCCCAAGCATCCCCAACCCTCCCCAAGCATCCCCATACCTCCCCAACACTCCCCTAGCATCCCCAACCCTCCCCAAGCCTCCCCAAGCATCCCCAACCCTCCCCAAGCATCCCCAACCCTCCCCAAGCATCCCCAAACCTCCCCAACACTCCCCAAGCTTCCCCAACCCTCCCCAAGCATCCCCAACCCTCCCCAAGCACCCCCAAGCATCCCCAACCCTCCCCAAGCATCCCCAACCCTCCCCAAGCATCCCCAAGCCTCCACAACCCACCCCTAGCATCCCCAACCCTCCCCAAGCATCCCCAACCCTCCCCGACCCTCCCCAAGCATCCCCAACCCTCCCCAAGCATTTCCAATCCTCCCCAACCCTCCCCAAGCATTCCCAAGCATCCCCACCCTCCCCAAGCATCCCCAACCCTACCCAACCATCCCCAAGCATCCCCAACCCTCCCCAAGCACCCCAAACCTCCCCAACCCACCAATAGCATCCCCAACCCCCTCCAAGCATCCCCAACCCTCCCCAAGCCTCCCCAACCAACCCCTAGCATCCCCAACCCTCCCCAACCCTACCCAAGCATCCCCAACCCTCCCCAAGCATCCCCAACCCTCCCCAAGCATCCCCAACCCTCCCCAAGCATCCCCAAGCCTCCCCAACACACCCCTAGCATCCCCAACCCTCCCCAAGCCTCCCCAACCCTCCCCAACCCTCCCCAAGCATTTCCAAGCCTCCCCAACCCTCCCCAAGCATCCCCAAGCATCCCCAACCCTCCCCAAGCCTCCCCAACCAACCCCTAGCATCCCCAACCCTCCCCAACCCTACCCAAGCATCCCCAACCCTCCCCAAGCATCCCCAACCCTCCCCAAGCATCCCCAACCCTCCCCAAGCATCCCCAACCCTCCCCAAGCCTCCCCAACCCTCCCCAACCCTCCACCAGCATTTCCAAGCCTCCCCAACCCTCCCCAAGCATCCCCAACCATCCCCAAGCATCCCCAACCCTCCCCAAGCACCCCCAAGCCTCCCCAACCCACCCCTAGCATCCCCAACCCTCCCCAAGCATCCCCAACCCTCCCCAACACTGCCCAAACCACCCAAGCCTCCCCAACCCACCCCTAGCATCCCCAACCCTCCCCAATCCTCCCCAAGCATCCCCAACCCCCTCCAAGCATTCCCAACCCTCCCCAAGCATCCCCAAGCATTTCCAAGCCTCCCCAACCCTCCCCAAGCATCCCCAAGCATCCCCAACCCTCCCCAAGCCTCCCCAACCAACCCCTAGCATCCCCAACCCTCCCCAACCCTACCCAAGCATCCCCAACCCTCCCCAAGCATCCCCAACCCTCCCCAAGCATCCCCAACCCTCCCCAAGCATCCCCAAGCCTCCCCAACCCACCCCTAGCATCCCCAACCCTCCCCAAGCCTCCCCAACCCTCCCCAACCCTCCCCAAGCATTTCCAAGCCTCCCCAACCCTCCCCAAGCATCCCCAAGCATCCCCAACCCTCCCCAAGCATCCCCAAGCATCCCCAACCCTCCCCAAGCCTCCCCAACCAACCCCTAGCATCCCCAACCCTCCCCAACCCTACCCAAGCATCCCCAACCCTCCCCAAGCATCCCCAACCCTCCCCAAGCATCCCCAACCCTCCCCAAGCATCCCCAAGCCTCCCCAACCCACCCCTAGCATCCCCAACCCTCCCCAAGCCTCCCCAACCCTCCCCAACCCTCCACCAGCATTTCCAAGCCTCCCCAACCCTCCCCAAGCATCCCCAACCATCCCCAAGCATCCCCAACCCTCCCCAAGCACCCCCAAGCCTCCCCAACCCACCCCTAGCATCCCCAACCCTCCCCAAGCATCCCCAACCCTCCCCAACACTGCCCAAACCACCCAAGCCTCCCCAACCCACCCCTAGCATCCCCAACCCTCCCCAATCCTCCCCAAGCATCCCCAACCCCCTCCAAGCATTCCCAACCCTCCCCAAGCATCCCCAACCATCCCCAACCCTACCGAACCATCCCCAAGCATCCCCAACCCTCCCCAAGCACCCCAAGCCTCCCCAACCCATCCCTAGCATCCCCAACCCTCCCCAAGCATCCCCAAGCATCCCCAACCCTCCCCAAGCCTCCCCAACCAACCCCTAGCATCCCCAACCCTCCCCAACCCTACCCAGGCATCCCCAACCCTCCCCAAGCATCCCCAACCCTCCCCAATCATCCCCAACCCTCCACCAGCATTTCCAAGCCTCCTCAACCCTCCCCAAGCATCCCCAACCCTCCCCAAGCACCCCAAGCCTCCCCAACCCACCCCTAGCATCCCCAACCCCCCCCAAGCATCCCCAAGCATCCCCAACCCTCCCCAAGCCTCCCCAACCAACCCCTAGCATCCCCAACCCTCCCCAACCCTACCCAAGCATCCCCAACCCTCCCCAAGCATCCCCAACCCTCCCCAATCATCCCCAACCCTCCCCAAGCATCCCCAAGCCTCCCCAACCCACCCCTAGCATCCCCAACCCTCCCCAAGCCTCCCCAACCATCCCCAACCCTCCCCAAGCATCCCCAAGCATCCCCAACCCTCCCCAAGCCTCCCCAACCAACCCCTAGCATCCCCAACCCTCCCCAACCCTACCCAGGCATCCCCAACCCTCCCCAAGCATCCCCAACCCTCCCCAATCATCCCCAACCCTCCACCAGCATTTCCAAGCCTCCTCAACCCTCCCCAAGCATCCCCAACCCTCCCCAAGCACCCCAAGCCTCCCCAACCCACCCCTAGCATCCCCAACCCTCCCCAAGCATCCCCAAGCATCCCCAACCCTCCCCAAGCCTCCCCAACCAACCCCTAGCATCCCCAACCCTCCCCAACCCTACCCAAGCATCCCCAACCCTCCCCAAGCATCCCCAACCCTCCCCAATCATCCCCAACCCTCCCCAAGCATCCCCAAGCCTCCCCAACCCCAACTCCCCAAGCACCCCCAAGCCTCCCCAACCCACCACCCCTAGCTTCCCCAACCCTCCCCAAGCATCCCCAAGCATCCCCAACCCTCCCCTGGCTTCCCCAACCCTCCCCACCCTTCCCCAACCCTAACCAAACATCCCCAACCCTCCCCAAGCATCCCCAACCCTCCCCAAGCATCCCCAACCCTCCCCAGGCACCCCCAAGCATCCCCAACCCTCCCCAAGCATCCTGAACCATCCCCAAGCCTCCCCAAGCATCCCAAACACTCCCAAAGCATCACCAACCCTCCCCAAGCACCCCCAAGCCTCCCCAACCCACCACCCCTAGCTTCCTCAACCCTCCCCAAGAATCCCCAACCCTCCCCAACCCTCCCCAAGCATCCCCAACCCTCCCCAAGCATCCCCAAGCCTCCCCAACCCACCCCTAGCATCCCCAACCCTCCCCAAGCATTTCCAATCCTCCCCAACCCTCCCCAAGCATTCCCAAGCATCCCCACCCTCCCCAAGCATCCCCAACCCTACCCAACCATCCCCAAGCATCCCCAACCCTCCCCAAGCACCCCCAAGCCTCCCCAACCCACCCCTAGCATCCCCAACCCTCCCCAAGCCTCCCCAAGCATCCCCAACCCTCCCCAAGCCTCCCCAACCCACCCCTAGCATCCCCAACCCTCCCCAACCCTACCCAAGCATCCCCAACCCTCCCCAAGCATCCCCAACCCTCCCCAAGCATCCCCAACCCTCCTCAAGCATCCCCAAGCCTCCCCAACCCACCCCTAGCATACCCAACCCTCCCCAAGCATCCCCAACCCTCCCCAAGCATCCCCTACCCTCCCCAAGCATTTCCAAGCCTCCCCAAGCATCCCCAACCATCCTGAAGCATCCCCAACCCTCCCCAAGCACCCCCAAGCCTCCCCAACCCACCCCTAGCATCCCCAACCCTCCCCAAGCATCCCCAACCCTCCCCAACACTGCCCAAACCACCCAAGCCTCCCCAACCCACCCCTAGCATCCCCAACCCTCCCCAATCCTCCCCAAGCATCCCCAACCCCCTCCAAGCATCCCCAACCCTCCCCAAGCATCCCCAACCATCCCCAAGCCTCCCCAAGCCTCCCCAACCCACCCCTAGCATCCCCAACCCTCCCCAACCCTCCCCAAGCATCCCCAACCCCCTCCATGTATCCCCAACCCTCCCCAAGCATCCCCAAGCATCCCCAACCCTCCCAAAGCATCCCCAACCCTCCCCAAGCACCCGCAAGCCTCCCCAACCCACCACCCATAGCTTCCTCAACCCTCCCCAAGAATCCCCAACCCTCCCCAACCCTCCCCAAGCATCCCCAATCCTCCCCAAGCATCCCCAACCCTCCCCAAGCATCCCCAAGCCTCCCCAACCCACCCCTAGCATCCCCAACCCTCCCCAAGCCTCCCCAACCCTCCCCAAGCATTTCCAATCCTCCCCAACCCTCCCCAAGCATTCCCAAGCATCCCCACCCTCCCCAAGCATCCCCAACCCTACCCAACCATCCCCAAGCATCCCCAACCCTCCCCAAGCACCCCAAGCCTCCCCAACCCACCCCTAGCATCCCCAACCCTCCCCAAGCATCCCCAAGCATCCCCAACCCTCCCCAAGCCTCCCCAACCAACCCCTAGCATCCCCAACCCTCCCCAACCCTACCCAAGCATCCCCAACCCTCCCCAAGCATCCCCAACCCTCCCCAATCATCCCCAACCCTCCCCAAGCATCCCCAAGCTTCCCCAACCCACCCCTAGCATCCCCAACCCTCCCCAAGCCTCCCCAACCATCCCCAACCCTCCACCAGCATTTCCAAGCCTCCGCAACCCTCCCCAAGCATCCCCAACCATCCCCAAGCATCCCCAACCCTCCCCAAGCACCCCAAGCCTCCCCAACCCTCCCCAAGCCTCCCCAACCAACCCCTAGCATCCCCAACCCTCCCCAACCCTACCCAAGCATCCCCAACCCTCCCCAAGCATCCCCAACCCTCCCCAATCATCCCCAACCCTCCCCAAGCATCCCCAAGCCTCCCCAACCCACCCCTAGCATCCCCAACCCTCCCCAAGCCTCCCCAACCATCCCCAACCCTCCACCAGCATTTCCAAGCCTCCGCAACCCTCCCCAAGCATCCCCAACCATCCCCAAGCATCCCCAACCCTCCCCAAGCACCCCAAGCCTCCCCAACCCACCCCTAGCATCCCCAACCCTCCCCAAGCATCCCCAAGCATCCCCAACCCTCCCCAAGCCTCCCCAACCAACCCCTAGCATCCCCAACCCTCCCCAACCCTACCCAAGCATCCCCAACCCTCCCCAAGCATCCCCAACCCTCCCCAATCATCCCCAACCCTCCCCAAGCATCCCCAAGCTTCCCCAACCCACCCCTAGCATCCCCAACCCTCCCCAAGCCTCCCCAACCATCCCCAACCCTCCACCAGCATTTCCAAGCCTCCGCAACCCTCCCCAAGCATCCCCAACCATCCCCAAGCATCCCCAACCCTCCCCAAGCACCCCAAGCCTCCCCAACCCTCCCCAAGCCTCCCCAACCAACCCCTAGCATCCCCAACCCTCCCCAACCCTACCCAAGCATCCCCAACCCTCCCCAAGCATCCCCAACCCTCCCCAATCATCCCCAACCCTCCCCAAGCATCCCCAAGCCTCCCCAACCCACCCCTAGCATCCCCAACCCTCCCCAAGCCTCCCCAACCATCCCCAACCCTCCACCAGCATTTCCAAGCCTCCGCAACCCTCCCCAAGCATCCCCAACCATCCCCAAGCATCCCCAACCCTCCCCAAGCACCCCCAAGCCTCCCCAACCCACCCCTAGCATCCCCAACCCTCCCCAAGCATCCCCAACCCTCCCCAACACTGCCCAAACCACCAAAGCCTCCCCAACCCACCCCTAGCATCCCCAACCCTCCCCAATCCTCCCCAAGCATCCCCAACCCCCTCCAAGCATCCCCAACCCTCCCCAAGCATCCCCAACCATCCCCAAGCCTCCCCAACCCACCCCTAGCATCCCCAACCCTCCCCAAGCCTCCCCAAGCATCCCCAACCCTCCCCAAGCATCCCCAACCTTCCCCAAGCATCCCCATACCTCCCCAACACTCCCCTAGCATTTCCAACCCTCCCCAAGCATCCCCAACCATCCCCAAGCCTCCCCAACCCACCCCTAGCATCCCCAACCCTCCCCAAGCCTCCCCAAGCATCCCCAACCCTCCCCAAGCATCCCCAACCTTCCCCAAGCATCCCCATACCTCCCCAACCCACCCCTAGCATCCCCAACCCTCCCCAAGCCTCCCCAAGCATCCCCAACCCTCCCAAAGCATCCCCAACCCTCCCCAAGCACCCGCAAGCCTCCCCAACCCACCACCCATAGCTTCCTCAACCCTCCCCAAGAATCCCCAACCCTCCCCAACCCTCCCCAAGCATCCCCAACCCTCCCCAAGCATCCCCAAGCCTCCCCAACCCACCCCTAGCATCCCCAACCCTCCCCAAGCATCCCCAACCCTCCCCGACCCTCCCCAAGCATCCCCAACCCTCCTCAAGCATTTCCAATCCTCCCCAACCCTCCCCAAGCATTCCCAAGCATCCCCACCCTCCCCAAGCATCCCCAACCCTCCCCAAGCACCCCAAGCCTCCCCAACCCACCCCTAGCATCCCCAACCCTCCCCAAGCATCCCCAAGCATCCCCAACCCTCCCCAAGCCTCCCCAACCAACCCCTAGCATTCCCAACCCTCCCCAACCCTACCCAAGCATCCCCAACCCTCCCCAAGCATCCCCAACCCTCCCCAAGTATCCCCAAGCCTCCCCAACCCACCCCTAGCATCCCCAACCCTCCCCAAGCCTCCCCAACCCTCCCCAACCCTCCCCAAGCATTTCCAAGCCACCCCAACCCTCCCCAAGCATCCCCAACCATCCCCAAGCATCCCCAACCCTCCCCAATTACCCCCAAGCCTCCCCAACCCACCCCTAGCATCCCCAACCCTCCCCAAGCATCCCCAACCCTCCCCAACACTGCCCAAACCACCCAAGCCTCCCCAACCCACCCCTAGCATCCCCAACCCTCCCCAATCCTCCCCAAGCATCCCCAACCCCCTCCAAGCATCCCCAACCCTCGCCAAGCATCCCCAACCATCCCCAAGCCTCCCCAAGCCTCCCCAACCCACCCCTAGCATCCCCAACCCTCCCCAACCCTCCACAAGCATCCCCAACCCCCTCCATGCATCCCCAACCCTCCCCAAGCATCCCCAACCATCCCCAAGCCTCCCCAAGGATCCCCAACCCTCCCAAAGCATCCCCAACCCTCCCCAAGCACCCGCAAGCCTCCCCAACCCACCACCCATAGCTTCCTCAACCCTCCCCAAGAATCCCCAACCCTCCCCAACCCTCCCCAAGCATCCCCAATCCTCCCCAAGCATCCCCAACCCTCCCCAAGCATCCCCAAGCCTCCCCAACCCACCCCTAGCATCCCCAACCCTCCCCAAGCATCCCCAACCCTCCCCGACCCTCCCCAAGTATCCCCAACCCTCCCCAAGCATTTCCAATCCTCCCCAACCCTCCCCAAGCATTCCCAAGCATCCCCACCCTCCCCAAGCATCCCCAACCCTACCCAACCATCCCCAAGCATCCCCAACCCTCCCCAAGCACCCCAAGCCTCCCCAACCCACCCCTAGCATCCCCAACCCTCCCCAAGCATCCCCAAGCATCCCCAACCCTCCCCAAGCCTCCCCAACCAACCCCTAGCATCCCCAACCCTCCCCAACCCTACCCAAGCATCCCCAACCCTCCCCAAGCATCCCCAACCCTCCCCAAGCCTCCCCAACCCACCCCTAGCATCCCCAACCCTCCCCAAGCATCCCCAACCCTCCCCGACCCTCCCCAAGCATCCCCAACCCTCCCCAAGCATTTCCAATCCTCCCCAACCCTCCCCAAGCATTCCCAAGCATCCCCACCCTCCCCAAGCATCCCCAACCCTACCCAACCATCCCCAAGCATCCCCAACCCTCCCCAAGCACCCCAAGCCTCCCCAACCATCCCCAAGCATCCCCAACCCTCCCCAAGCACCCCAAGCCTCCCCAACCCACCCCTAGCACCCCCAAGCCTCCCCAACCCACCCCTAGCATCCCCAACCCTCCCCAAGCATCCCCAACCCTCCCCAACACTGCCCAAACCACCAAAGCCTCCCCAACCCACCCCTAGCATCCCCAACCCTCCCCAATCCTCCCCAAGCATCCCCAACCCCCTCCAAGCATCCCCAACCCTCCCCAAGCATCCCCAACCATCCCCAAGCCTCCCCAACCCACCCCTAGCATCCCCAACCCTCCCCAAGCCTCCCCAAGCATCCCCAACCCTCCCAAGCATCCCCAACCCACCCCAAGCATCCCCATACCTCCCCAACACTCCCCTAGCATTTCCAAGCCTCCCCAACCCTCCCCAAGCATCCCCAACCCTCCCAAAGCATCCCCAACCCTCCCCAAGCACCCGCAAGCCTCCCCAACCCACCACCCATAGCTTCCTCAACCCTCCCCAAGAATCCCCAACCCTCCCCAACCCTCCCCAAGCATCCCCAACCCTCCCCAAGCATCCCCAACCCTCCCCAACCCACCCCTAGCATCCCCAACCCTCCCCAAGCATCCCCAACCCTCCCCGACCCTCCCCAAGCATCCCCAACCCTCCTCAAGCATTTCCAATCCTCCCCAACCCTCCCCAAGCATTCCCAAGCATCCCCACCCTCCCCAAGCATCCCCAACCCTACCCAACCATCCCCAAGCATCCCCAACCCTCCCCAAGCACCCCAAGCCTCCCCAACCCACCCCTAGCATCCCCAACCCTCCCCAAGCATCCCCAAGCATCCCCAACCCTCCCCAAGCCTCCCCAACCAACCCCTAGCATCCCCAACCCTCCCCAACCCTACCCAAGCATCCCCAACCCTCCCCAAGCATCCCCAACCCTCCCCAAGTATCCCCAAGCCTCCCCAACCCACCCCTAGCATCCCCAACCCTCCCCAAGCCTCCCCAACCCTCCCCAACCCTCCCCAAGCATTTCCAAGCCACCCCAACCCTCCCCAAGCATCCCCAACCATCCCCAAGCATCCCCAACCCTCCCCAAGCACCCCCAAGCCTCCCCAACCCACCCCTAGCATCCCCAACCCTCCCCAAGCATCCCCAACCCTCCCCAACACTGCCCAAACCACCCAAGCCTCCCCAACCCACCCCTAGCATCCCCAACCCTCCCCAATCCTCCCCAAGCATCCCCAACCCCCTCCAAGCATCCCCAACCCTCGCCAAGCATCCCCAACCATCCCCAAGCCTCCCCAAGCCTCCCCAACCCACCCCTAGCATCCCCAACCCTCCCCAACCCTCCCCAAGCATCCCCAATCCTCCCCAAGCATCCCCAACCCTCCCCAAGCATCCCCAAGCCTCCCCAACCCACCCCTAGCATCCCCAACCCTCCCCAAGCATCCCCAACCCTCCCCGACCCTCCCCAAGTATCCCCAACCCTCCCCAAGCATTTCCAATCCTCCCCAACCCTCCCCAAGCATTCCCAAGCATCCCCACCCTCCCCAAGCATCCCCAACCCTACCCAACCATCCCCAAGCATCCCCAACCCTCCCCAAGCACCCCAAGCCTCCCCAACCCACCCCTAGCATCCCCAACCCTCCCCAAGCATCCCCAAGCATCCCCAACCCTCCCCAAGCCTCCCCAACCAACCCCTAGCATCCCCAACCCTCCCCAACCCTACCCAAGCATCCCCAACCCTCCCCAAGCATCCCCAACCCTCCCCAAGCCTCCCCAACCCACCCCTAGCATCCCCAACCCTCCCCAAGCATCCCCAACCCTCCCCGACCCTCCCCAAGCATCCCCAACCCTCCCCAAGCATTTCCAATCCTCCCCAACCCTCCCCAAGCATTCCCAAGCATCCCCACCCTCCCCAAGCATCCCCAACCCTACCCAACCATCCCCAAGCATCCCCAACCCTCCCCAAGCACCCCAAGCCTCCCCAACCCACCCCTAGCATCCCCAAGCCTCCCCAACCCACCCCTAGCATCCCCAACCCTCCCCAAGCATCCCCAAGCATCCCCAACCCTCCCCAAGCCTCCCCAACCAACCCCTAGCATCCCCAACCCTCCCCAACCCTACCCAAGCATCCCCAACCCTCCCCAAGCATCCCCAACCCTCCCCAAGCATCCCCATACCTCCCCAACCCTCCCCAAGCATCCCCAATCCTCCCCAAGCATCCCCAACCCTCCCCAAGCATCCCCAAGCCTCCCCAACCCACCCCTAGCATCCCCAACCCTCCCCAAGCATCCCCAACCCTCCCCGACCCTCCCCAAGCATCCCCAACCCTCCCCAAGCATTTCCAATCCTCCCCAACCCTCCCCAAGCATTCCCAAGCATCCCCACCCTCCCCAAGCATCCCCAACCCTACCCAACCATCCCCAAGCATCCCCAAGCCTCCCCAACCCACCCCTAGCATCCCCAACCCTCCCCAAGCATCCCCAAGCATCCCCAACCCTCCCCAAGCCTCCCCAACCAACCCCTAGCATCCCCAACCCTCCCCAACCCTACCCAAGCATCCCCAACCCTCGCCAAGCATCCCCAACCCTCCCCAACCCACCCCTAGCATCCCCAAACCTCCCCAAGCCTCCCCAACCCTCCCCAACCCTCCACCAGCATTTCCAAGCCTCCCCAACCCTCCCCAAGCATCCCCAACCATCCCCAAGCATCCCCAACCCTCCCCAAGCACCCCCAAGCCTCCCCAACCCACCCCTAGCATCCCCAACCCTCCCCAAGCATCCCCAACCCTCCCCAACACTGCCCAAACCACCCAAGCCTCCCCAACCCACCCCTAGCATCCCCAACCCTCCCCAATCCTCCCCAAGCATCCCCAACCCACCCCTAGCATCCCCAAGCCTCCCCAACCCACCCCTAGCATCCCCAACCCTCCCCAAGCATCCCCAAGCATCCCCAACCCTCCCCAAGCCTCCCCAACCAACCCCTAGCATCCCCAACCCTCCCCAACCCTACCCAAGCATCCCCAACCCTCCCCAAGCATCCCCAACCCTCCCCAAGCATCCCCAACCCTCCCCAAGCATCCCCATACCTCCCCAACCCTCCCCAAGCATCCCCAATCCTCCCCAAGCATCCCCAACCCTCCCCAAGCATCCCCAAGCCTCCCCAACCCACCCCTAGCATCCCCAACCCTCCCCAAGCATCCCCAACCCTCCCCGACCCTCCCCAAGCATCCCCAACCCTCCCCAAGCATTTCCAATCCTCCCCAACCCTCCCCAAGCATTCCCAAGCATCCCCACCCTCCCCAAGCATCCCCAACCCTACCCAACCATCCCCAAGCATCCCCAAGCCTCCCCAACCCACCCCTAGCATCCCCAACCCTCCCCAAGCATCCCCAAGCATCCCCAACCCTCCCCAAGCCTCCCCAACCAACCCCTAGCATCCCCAACCCTCCCCAACCCTACCCAAGCATCCCCAACCCTCGCCAAGCATCCCCAACCCTCCCCAAGCATCCCCAACCCTCCCCAAGCATCCCCAAGCCTCCCCAACCCACCCCTAGCATCCCCAAACCTCCCCAAGCCTCCCCAACCCTCCCCAACCCTCCACCAGCATTTCCAAGCCTCCCCAACCCTCCCCAAGCATCCCCAACCATCCCCAAGCATCCCCAACCCTCCCCAAGCACCCCCAAGCCTCCCCAACCCACCCCTAGCATCCCCAACCCTCCCCAAGCATCCCCAACCCTCCCCAACACTGCCCAAACCACCCAAGCCTCCCCAACCCACCCCTAGCATCCCCAACCCTCCCCAATCCTCCCCAAGCATCCCCAACCCCCTCCAAGCATTCCCAACCCTCCCCAAGCATCCCCAACCATCCCCAAGCCTCCCCAACCCACCCCTAGCATCCCCAACCCTCCCCAAGCCTCCCCAAGCATCCCCAACCCTCCCCAAGCATCCCCATACCTCCCCAACACTCCCCTAGCATCCCCAACCCTCCCCAAGCCTCCCCAAGCATCCCCAACCCTCCCCAAGCATCCCCAACCCTCCCCAAGCATCCCCAAACCTCCCCAACACTCCCCAAGCTTCCCCAACCCTCCCCAAGCATCCCCAACCCTCCCCAAGCACCCCCAAGCATCCCCAACCCTCCCCAAGCATCCCCAACCCTCCCCAAGCATCCCCAAGCCTCCACAACCCACCCCTAGCATCCCCAACCCTCCCCAAGCATCCCCAACCCTCCCCGACCCTCCCCAAGCATCCCCAACCCTCCCCAAGCATTTCCAATCCTCCCCAACCCTCCCCAAGCATTCCCAAGCATCCCCACCCTCCCCAAGCATCCCCAACCCTACCCAACCATCCCCAAGCATCCCCAACCCTCCCCAAGCACCCCAAACCTCCCCAACCCACCAATAGCATCCCCAACCCCCTCCAAGCATCCCCAACCCTCCCCAAGCCTCCCCAACCAACCCCTAGCATCCCCAACCCTCCCCAACCCTACCCAAGCATCCCCAACCCTCCCCAAGCATCCCCAACCCTCCCCAAGCATCCCCAACCCTCCCCAAGCATCCCCAAGCCTCCCCAACCCACCCCTAGCATCCCCAACCCTCCCCAAGCCTCCCCAACCCTCCCCAAGCATTTCCAAGCCTCCCCAACCCTCCCCAAGCATCCCCAAGCATCCCCAACCCTCCCCAAGCCTCTCCAACCAACCCCTAGCATCCCCAACCCTCCCCAACCCTACCCAAGCATCCCCAACCCTCCCCAAGCATCCCCAACCCTCCCCAAGCATCCCCAACCCTCCCCAAGCATCCCCAAGCCTCCCCAACCCACCCCTAGCATCCCCAACCCTCCCCAAGCCTCCCCAACCCTCCCCAACCCTCCACCAGCATTTCCAAGCCTCCCCAACCCTCCCCAAGCATCCCCAACCATCCCCAAGCATCCCCAACCCTCCCCAAGCACCCCCAAGCCTCCCCAACCCACCCCTAGCATCCCCAACCCTCCCCAAGCATCCCCAACCCTCCCCAACACTGCCCAAACCACCCAAGCCTCCCCAACCCACCCCTAGCATCCCCAACCCTCCCCAATCCTCCCCAAGCATCCCCAACCCCCTCCAAGCATTCCCAACCCTCCCCAAGCATCCCCAACCATCCCCAACCCTACCCAACCATCCCCAAGCATCCCCAACCCTCCCCAAGCACCCCAAGCCTCCCCAACCCACCCCTAGCATCCCCAACCCTCCCCAAGCATCCCCAAGCATCCCCAACCCTCCCCAAGCCTCCCCAACCAACCCCTAGCATCCCCAACCCTCCCCAACCCTACCCAAGCATCCCCAACCCTCCCCAAGCATCCCCAACCCTCCCCAATCATCCCCAACCCTCCACCAGCATTTCCAAGCCTCCTCAACCCTCCCCAAGCATCCCCAACCCTCCCCAAGCACCCCAAGCCTCCCCAACCCACCCCTAGCATCCCCAACCCTCCCCAAGCATCCCCAAGCATCCCCAACCCTCCCCAAGCCTCCCCAACCAACCCCTAGCATCCCCAACCCTCCCCAACCCTACCCAAGCATCCCCAACCCTCCGCAAGCATCCCCAACCCTCCCCAATCATCCCCAACCCTCCCCAAGCATCCCCAAGCCTCCCCAACCCACCCCTAGCATCCCCAACCCTCCCCAAGCCTCCCCAACCATCCCCAACCCTCCACCAGCATTTCCAAGCCTCCGCAACCCTCCCCAAGCATCCCCAACCATCCCCAAGCCTCCCCAACCCAACCCTAGCATCCCCAACCCTCCCCAAGCCTCCCCAACCATCCCCAACCCTCCACCAGCATTTCCAAGCCTCCGCAACCCTCCCCAAGCATCCCCAACCATCCCCAAGCATCCCCAACCCTCCCCAAGCATCCCCAACCCTCCCCAACACTGCCCAAACCACCAAAGCCTCCCCAACCCACCCCTAGCATCCCCAACCCTCCCCAATCCTCCCCAACCCTCCCCAAGCATTCCCAAGCATCCCCACCCTCCCCAAGCATCCCCAACCCTACCCAAGCATCCCCAAGCATCCCCAACCCTCCCCAAGCCTCCCCAACCCACCCCTAGCATCCCCAACCCTCCCCAAGCATCCCCAAGCATCCCCAACCCTCCCCAAGCCTCCCCAACCAACCCCTAGCATCCCCAACCCTCCCCAACCCTACCCAAGCATCCCCAACCCTCCCCAAGCATCCCCAACCCTCCCCAAGCATCCCCAACCCTCCCCAATCATCCCCAACCCTCCCCAAGCATCCCCAAGCCTCCCCAACCCACCCCTAGCATCCCCAACCCTCCCCAAGCCTCCCCAACCATCCCCAACCCTCCACCAGCATTTCCAAGCCTCCGCAACCCTCCCCAAGCATCCCCAACCATCCCCAAGCCTCCCCAACCCAACCCTAGCATCCCCAACCCTCCCCAAGCCTCCCCAACCATCCCCAACCCTCCACCAGCATTTCCAAGCCTCCGCAACCCTCCCCAAGCATCCCCAACCATCCCCAAGCATCCCCAACCCTCCCCAAGCATCCCCAACCCTCCCCAACACTGCCCAAACCACCAAAGCCTCCCCAACCCACCCCTAGCATCCCCAACCCTCCCCAATCCTCCCCAACCCTCCCCAAGCATTCCCAAGCATCCCCACCCTCCCCAAGCATCCCCAACCCTACCCAAGCATCCCCAAGCATCCCCAACCCTCCCCAAGCCTCCCCAACCCACCCCTAGCATCCCCAACCCTCCCCAAGCATCCCCAAGCATCCCCAACCCTCCCCAAGCCTCCCCAACCAACCCCTAGCATCCCCAACCCTCCCCAACCCTACCCAAGCATCCCCAACCCTCCCCAAGCATCCCCAACCCTCCCCAAGCATCCCCAACCCTCCCCAAGCATCCCCAACCCTCCCCAAGCATCCCCATACCTCCCCAACCCTCCCCAAGCATCCCCAATCCTCCCCAAGCATCCCCAACCCTCCCCAAGCATCCCCAAGCCTCCCCAACCCACCCCTAGCATCCCCAACCCTCCCCAAGCATCCCCAACCCTCCCCGACCCTCCCCAAGCATCCCCAACCCTCCCCAAGCATTTCCAATCCTCCCCAACCCTCCCCAAGCATTCCCAAGCATCCCCACCCTCCCCAAGCATCCCCAACCCTCCCCAAGCACCCCAAGCCTCCCCAACCCACCCCTAGCATCCCCAACCCTCCCTAAGCATCCCCAAGCATCCCCAACCCTCCCCAAGCCTCCCCAACCAACCCCTAGCATCCCCAACCCTCCCCAACCCTACCCAAGCATCCCCAACCCTCGCCAAGCATCCCCAACCCTCCCCAAGCATCCCCAACCCTCCCCAAGCATCCCCAAGCCTCCCCAACCCACCCCTAGCATCCCCAAACCTCCCCAAGCCTCCCCAACCCTCCCCAACCCTCCACCAGCATTTCCAAGCCTCCCCAACCCACCCCAAGCATCCCCAACCATCCCCAAGCATCCCCAACCCTCCCCAAGCACCCCCAAGCCTCCCCAACCCACCCCTAGCATCCCCAACCCTCCCCAAGCATCCCCAACCCTCCCCAACACTGCCCAAACCACCCAAGCCTCCCCAACCCACCCCTAGCATCCCCAACCCTCCCCAATCCTCCCCAAGCATCCCCAACCCCCTCCAAGCATTCCCAACCCTCCCCAAGCATCCCCAACCATCCCCAAGCCTCCCCAACCCACCCCTAGCATCCCCAACCCTCCCCAAGCCTCCCCAAGCATCCCCAACCCTCCCCAAGCATCCCCAACCCTCCCCAAGCATCCCCATACCTCCCCAACACTCCCCTAGCATCCCCAACCCTCCCCAAGCCTCCCCAAGCATCCCCAACCCTCCCCAAGCATCCCCAACCCTCCCCAAACCTCCCCAACACTCCCCAAGCTTCCCCAACCCTCCCCAAGCATCCCCAACCCTCCCCAAGCACCCCCAAGCATCCCCAACCCTCCCCAAGCATCCCCAACCCTCCCCAAGCATCCCCAAGCCTCCCCAACCCACCCCTAGCATCCCCAACCCTCCCCAAGCATCCCCAACCCTCCCCGACCCTCCCCAAGCATCCCCAACCCTCCCCAAGCATTTCCAATCCTCCCCAACCCTCCCCAAGCATTCCCAAGCATCCCCACCCTCCCCAAGCATCCCCAACCCTACCCAACCATCCCCAAGCATCCCCAACCCTCCCCAAGCACCCCAAACCTCCCCAACCCACCCCTAGCATCCCCAAGCATCCCCAACCCTCCCCAAGCCTCCCCAACCAACCCCTAGCATCCCCAACCCTCCCCAACCCTACCCAAGCATCCCCAACCCTCCCCAAGCATCCCCAACCCTCCCCAAGCATCCCCAACCCTCCCCAAGCATCCCCAAGCCTCCCCAACCCACCCCTAGCATCCCCAACCCTCCCCAAGCCTCCCCAACCCTCCCCAACCCTCCCCAAGCATTTCCAAGCCTCCCCAACCCTCCCCAAGCATCCCCAAGCATCCCCAACCCTCCCCAAGCCTCCCCAACCAACCCCTAGCATCCCCAACCCTCTCCAACCCTACCCAAGCATCCCCAACCCTCCCCAAGCATCCCCAACCCTCCCCAAGCATCCCCAACCCTCCCCAAGCATCCCCAAGCCTCCCCAACCCACCCCTAGCATCCCCAACCCTCCCCAAGCCTCCCCAACCCTCCACCAGCATTTCCAAGCCTCCCCAACCCTCCCCAAGCATCCCCAACCATCCCCAAGCATCCCCAACCCTCCCCAAGCACCCCCAAGCCTCCCCAACCCACCCCTAGCATCCCCAACCCTCCCCAAGCATCCCCAACACTGCCCAAACCACCCAAGCCTCCCCAACCCACCCCTAGCATCCCCAACCCTCCCCAATCCTCCCCAAGCATCCCCAACCCCCTCCAAGCATTCCCAACCCTCCCCAAGCATCCCCAACCATCCCCAACCCTACCCAACCATCCCCAAGCATCCCCAACCCTCCCCAAGCACCACAAAGCCTCCCCAACCCACCCCTAGCATCCCCAACCCTCCCCAAGCATCCCCAACCCTCCCCAAGCATCCCCAACCCTCCCCAAGCCTCCCCAACCAACCCCTAGCATCCCCAACCCTCCCCAACCCTACCCAAGCATCCCCAACCCTCCCCAAGCATCCCCAACCCTCCCCAATCATCCCCAACCCTCCCCAAGCATCCCCAAGCCTCCCCAACCCACCCCTAGCATCCCCAACCCTCCCCAAGCCTCCCCAACCATCCCCAACCCTCCACCAGCATTTCCAAGCCTCCTCAACCCTCCCCAAGCATCCCCAACCCTCCCCAAGCACCCCAAGCCTCCCCAACCCACCCCTAGCATCCCCAACCCTCCCCAAGCATCCCCAAGCATCCCCAACCCTCCCAAGCCTCCCCAACCAACCCCTAGCATCCCCAACCCTCCCCAACACTGCCCAAACCACCAAAGCCTCCCCAACCCACCCCTAGCATCCCCAACCCTCCCCAATCCTCCCCAAGCATCCCCAACCCTCCCCAAGCATCCCCAACCATCCCCAAGCCTCCCCAACCCACCCCTAGCATCCCCAACCCTCCCCAAGCCTCCCCAAGCATCCCCAACCCTCCCCAAGCATCCCCAACCTTCCCCAAGCATCCAACCTTCCCCAAGCTTCCCCAAGCACCCCTAGCTTCCCCACCACCCCTAGCTTCCTCAACCCTCCCCAAGAATCCCCAACCCTCCCCAACCCTCCCCAAGCATCCCCAACCCTCCCCAAGCATCCCAACCCTCCCCAAGCATCCCCAAGCCTCCCCAAACCACCCCTAGCATCCCCAACCCTCCCCAAGCATCCCCAACCCTCCCCAAGCATCCCCAACCCTCCCCAAGCATTTCCAATCCTCCCCAACCCTCCCCAAGCATTCCCAAGCATCCCCACCCTCCCCAAGCATCCCCAACCCTACCCAACCATCCCCAAGCATCCCCAACCCTCCCCAAGCACCCCCAAGCCTCCCCAACCCACCCCTAGCATCCCAACCCTCCCCAAGCCTCCCCAAGCATCCCCAACCCTCCCCAAGCCTCCCCAACCCACCCCTAGCATCCCCAACCCTCCCCAACCCTACCCAAGCATCCCCTAGCATCCCCAACCATCCCCAACCCTCCCCAACCCTCCCCAAGCATCCCCAACCCTCCCCAAGCATTTCCAAGCCTCCCCAAGCATCCCCAACCATCCTGAAGCATCCCCAACCCTCCCCAAGCACCCCCAAGCCTCCCCAACGCACCCCAAGCATCCCCAACCCTCCCCAAGCATCCCCAACCCTCCCCAACACTGCCCAAACCACCCAAGCCTCCCCAACCCACCCCTAGCATCCCCAACCCTCCCCAACCCTCCCCAAGCATCCCCAACCCCCTCCAAGCATCCCCAACCCTCCCCAAGCATCCCCAACCATCCCCAAGCCTCCCCAAGCATCCCCAACCCTCCCAAGAATCCCCAACCCTCCCCAACCCTCCCCAAGCATCCCCAACCCTCCCCAAGCATCCCAAACCCTCCCCAAGCATCCCCAAGCCTCCCCAACCCACCCCTAGCATCCCCAACCCTCCCCAAGCATCCCCAACCCTCCCCAACCCTCCCCAAGCATCCCCAACCCTCCCCAAGCATTTCCAATCCTCCCCAACCCTCCCCAAGCATTCCCAAGCATCCCCACCCTCCCCAAGCATCCCCAACCCTACCCAACCATCCCCAAGCATCCCCAACCCTCCCCAAGCACCCCGAGCCTCCCCAACCCACCCCTAGCATCCCCAACCCTCCCCAACCCTACCCAAGCATCCCCAACCCTCCCCAAGCATTTCCAAGCCTCCCCAAGCATCCCCAACCATCCTGAAGCATCCCCAACCCTCCCCAAGCACCCCCAAGCCTCCCCAACCCACCCCTAGCATCCCCAACCCTCCCCAAGCATCCCCAACCCTCCCCAACACTGCCCAAACCACCCAAGCCTCCCCAACCCACCCCTAGCATCCCCAACCCTCCCCAACCCTCCCCAAGCATCCCCAACCCCCTCCATGCATCCCCAACCCTCCCCAAGCATCCCCAACCATCCCCAAGCCTCCCCAAGCATCCCCAACCCTCCCAAAGCATCCCCAACCCTCTCCAAGCACCCGCAAGCCTCCCCAACCCACCCCTTGCATCCCCATCCCTCCCCAAGCTTCCCAAACCCTCCACAAGCATCCCCAACCCTCCCCAAGCACCCCCAAGCATCCCCAACCCTCCCCTGGCTTCCCCAACCCACCCCTAGCATCCCCAAACCTCCCCAAGCATCCCCAACCCTCCCCAACCCTCCCCAACCAACCCTCCCCAAGCATCCCCAACCCATCCCCAAGCCTCCCCAACCAACCCCTAGCATCCCCAACCCTCCCCAACCCTACCCAAGCATCCCCAACCCTCCCCAAGCATCCCCAACCCTCCCAAGCATCCCCAACCCTCCCCAAGCATCCCCAAGCCTCCCCAACCCACCCCTAGCATCCCCAACCCTCCCCAAGCCTCCCCAACCCTCTCCAACCCTCCCCAAGCATTTCCAAGCCTCCCCAACCCTCCCCAAGCCTCCCCAACCAACCCCTAGCATCCCCAACCCTCCCCAACCCTACCCAAGCATCCCCAACCCTCCCCAAGCATCCCAAACCCTCCCCAAGCATCCCCAACCCTCCCCAAGCATCCCCAAGCCTCCCCAACCCACCCCTAGCATCCCCAACCCTCCCCAAGCCTCCCCAACCCTCCCCAAGCATTTCCAAGCCTCCCCAACCCTCCCCAAGCATCCCCAAGCATCCCCAACCCTCCCCAAGCACCCCCAAGCCTCCCCAAGCATCCCCAACCCCCTCCAAGCATCCCCAACCCTCCCCAAGCATCCCCAACCATCCCCAAGCCTCCCCAAGCCTCCCCAAGCATCCCCAACCCTCACCAAGCCTCCCCAACCCACCACCCCTAGCTTCCCCAAGCATCCCCAACCCTCCCCAAGCACCCCAAGCCTCCACAAGCATCCCCAAGCCTCCCCAACCCACCCCTAGCATCCCCAACCCTCCCCTAGCATCCCCAACCCTCCCAAAGCTTCCCCAACCCTCCCCAACCCTCCCCAAGCATCCCCAACCCTCCCTAAGCATTCCCAACCCTCCCCAAGCATTCCCAAGCATCCCCACCCTCCCCAAGCATCCCCAACCCTACCCAGCCATCCCCAAGCATCCCCAACCCTCCCCAAGCCTCCCCAACCCACCACCCCTAGCTTCCCCAACCCTCCCTAAGCATCCCCAACCCTCCCCAAGCACCCCAAGCCTCCCCAAGCATCCCCATGCCTCCCCAACCCACCCCTAGCATCCCCAACCCTCCCCTAGCATCCCCAACCCTCCCAAAGCTTCCCCAACCCTCCCCAACCCTCCCCAAGCATCCCCAACCCTCCCCAAGCATTCCCAACCCTCCCCAAGCATTCCCAAGCATCCCCACCCTCCCCAAGCATCCCCAACCCTACCCAGCCATCCCCAAGCATCCCCAACCCTCCCCAAGCACCCCAACTCCCCACCCCTAGCATCCCCAACCCTCCCCAAGCATCCCCAAGCATCCCCAACCCTCCCCAACCAACCCCTAGCATCCCCAACCCTCCCCAACCAACCCCTAGCATCCCCAACCCTCCCCAACCCTACCCAAGCATCCCCAACCCTCCCCAAGCATCCCCAACCCTCCCCAAGCATCCCCAACCCTCCCCAACCCACCCCTAGCATCCCCAACCCTCCCCAAGCATCCCCAACCCTCCCCAACACTGCCCAAACCACCCAAGCCTCCCCAACCCACCCCTAGCATCCCCAACCCTCCCCAATCCTCCCCAAGCATCCCCAACCCCCTCCAAGCATCCCCAACCCTCCCCAAGCATCCCCAAGCCTCCCCAAGCCTCCCCAACCCACCCCTAGCATCCCCAACCCTCCCCAACCCTCCCCAAGCATCCCCAACCCCCTCCATGCATCCCCAACCCTCCCCAAGCATCCCCAACCATCCCCAAGCCTCCCCAAGCATCCCCAACCCTCCCAAAGCATCCCCAACCCTCCCCAAGCACCCGCAAGCCTCCCCAACCCACCACCCATAGCTTCCTCAACCCACCCCTAGCATCCCCAACCCTCCCCAAGCCTCCCCAACCCTCCCCAAACCTCCCCAAGCATTTCCAAGCCTCCCCAACCCTCCCCAAGCCTCCCCAACCAACCCCTAGCATCCCCAACCCTCCCCAACCCTACCCAAGCATCCCCAACCCTCCCCAAGCATCCCAAACCCTCCCCAAGCATCCCCAACCCTCCCCAAGCATCCCCAAGCCTCCCCAACCCACCCCTAGCATCCCCAACCCTCCCCAAGCCTCCCCAACCCTCCCCAAGCATTTCCAAGCCTCCCCAACCCTCCCCAAGCATCCCCAAGCATCCCCAACCCTCCCCAAGCACCCCCAAGCCTCCCCAAGCATCCCCAACCCCCTCCAAGCATCCCCAACCCTCCCCAAGCATCCCCAACCATCCCCAAGCCTCCCCAAGCCTCCCCAAGCATCCCCAACCCTCACCAAGCCTCCCCAACCCACCACCCCTAGCTTCCCCAAGCATCCCCAACCCTCCCCAAGCACCCCAAGCCTCCACAAGCATCCCCAAGCCTCCCCAACCCACCCCTAGCATCCCCAACCCTCCCCTAGCATCCCCAACCCTCCCAAAGCTTCCCCAACCCTCCCCAACCCTCCCCAAGCATCCCCAACCCTCCCCAAGCATTCCCAACCCTCCCCAAGCATTCCCAAGCATCCCCACCCTCCCCAAGCATCCCCAACCCTACCCAGCCATCCCCAAGCATCCCCAACCCTCCCCAAGCCTCCCCAACCCACCACCCCTAGCTTCCCCAACCCTCCCCAAGCATCCCCAACCCTCCCCAAGCACCCCAAGCCTCCCCAAGCATCCCCATGCCTCCCCAACCCTCCCCATGCCTCCCCAACCCACCCCTAGCATCCCCAACCCTCCCCTAGCATCCCCAACCCTCCCAAAGCTTCCCCAACCCTCCCCAACCCTCCCCAAGCATCCCCAACCCTCCCCAAGCATTCCCAACCCTCCCCAAGCATTCCCAAGCATCCCCACCCTCCCCAAGCATCCCCAACCCTACCCAGCCATCCCCAACCCTCCCCAAGCACCCCAACTCCCCACCCCTAGCATCCCCAACCCTCCCCAAGCATCCCCAACCCTCCCCAACCAACCCCTAGCATCCCCAACCCTCCCCAACCCTACCCAAGCATCCCCAACCCTCCCCAAGCATCCCCAACCCTCCCCAAGCATCCCCAACCCTCCCCAAGCATCCCCAAGCCTCCCCAACCCACCCCTAGCATCCCCAACCCTCCCCAAGCATCCCCAACCCTCCCCAACACTTCCCAAACCACCCAAGCCTCCCCAACCCACCCCTAGCATCCCCAACCCTCCCCAATCCTCCCCAAGCATCCCCAACCCCCTCCAAGCCTCCCCAAGCCTCCCCAACCCACCCCTAGCATCCCCAACCCTCCCCAACCCTCCCCAAGCATCCCCAACCCCCTCCATGCATCCCCAACCCTCCCCAAGCATCCCCAACCATCCCCAAGCCTCCCCAAGCATCCCCAACCCTCCCAAAGCATCCCCAACCCTCCCCAAGCACCCGCAAGCCTCCCCAACCCACCACCCATAGCTTCCTCAACCCTCCCCAAGAATCCCCAACCCTCCCCAAGCATCCCCAACCCTCCCCAAGCATCCCCAACCTTCCCCAAGCATCCCCAAGCCTCCCCAACCCCCCCTAGCATCCCCAACCCTCCCCAAGCATCCCCAACCCTCCCCGACCCTCCCCAAGCATCCCCAACCCTCCCCAAGCATTTCCAATCCTCCCCAACCCTCCCCAAGCATTCCCAAGCATCCCCACCCTCCCCAAGCATCCCCAACCCTACCCAACCATCCCCAAGCATCCCCAACCCTCCCCAAGCACCCCAAGCCTCCCCAACCCACCCGTAGCATCCCCAACCCTCCCCAAGCATCCCCAAGCATCCCCAACCCTCCCCAAGCCTCCCCAACCAACCCCTAGCATCCCCAACCCTCCCCAAGCACCCCCAACCCTCCCCAAGCATCCCCAACCCTCCCCAAGCATCCCCAAGCCTCCCCAACCCACCCTCTAGCATCCCCAACCCTCCCCAAGCCTCCCCAACCCTCCCCAAGCATTTCCAAGCCTCCCCAACCCTCCCCAAGCATCCCCAACCCTCCCCAAGCACCCCCAAGCCTCCCCAACCCACCCCTAGCATCCCCAACCCTCCCCAACACTGCCCAAACCACCCAAGCCTCCCCAACCCACCCCTAGCATCCCCAACCCTCCCCAATCCTCCCCAAGCATCCCCAACCCCCTCCAAGCATCCCCAACCCTCCCCAAGCATCCCCAACCATCCCCAAGCCTCCCCAAGCCTCCCCAACCCACCCCTAGCATCCCCAACCCTCCCCAAGCCTCCCCAACCATCCCCAACCCTCCCCAAGCATCCCCAACCCTCCCCAAGCATCCCCAAACCTCCCCAACATTCCCCTAGCATCCCCAACCCTCCCCAAGCATCCCCAACCCTCCCCAAGCATCCCCAACCCTCCCCAAGCACCCCCAAGCATCCCCAACCCTCCCCTGGCTTCCCCAACCCACCCCTAGCATCCCCAACCCTCCACAAGCATCCCCAACCCTCCCCAAGCATCCCCAACCCTCCCCAACACTCCCCAAGCATCCCCAACCCCCTCCAAGCATCCCCAACCCTCCCCAAGCATCCTTAACCATACCCAAGCCTCCCCAAGCATCCCCAACCCTCCCAAAGCATCCCCAACCCTCCCCAAGCACCCGCAAGCCTCCCCAACCCACCACGCATAGCTTCCTCAACCCTCCCCAAGAATCCCCAACCCTCCCCAACCCTCCCCAAGCATCCCCAACCCTCCCCAAGCATCCCCAACCCCCCCCAAGCATCCCCAAGCCTCCCCAACCCACCCCTAGCATCCCCAACCCTCCCCAAGCATCCCCAAGCCTCCCCAACCCTCCCCAAGCATTTCCAATCCTCCCCAACCCTCCCCAAGCATTCCCAAGCATCCCCACCCTCCCCAAGCATCCCCAACCCTACCCAACCATCCCCAAGCATCCCCAACCCTCCCCAAGCACCCCAAGCCTCCCCAACCCACCCCTAGCATCCCCAACCCTCCCCAACCCACCCCTAGCATCCCCAACCCTCCCCAAGCCTCCACAAGCATCCCCAACCCTCCCCAAGCCTCCCCAACCCACCCCTAGCATCCCCAACCCTCCCCAACCCTACCCAAGCATCCCCAACCCTCCCCAAGCATCCCCAACCCTCCCCAAGCATCCCCAACACTCCCCAAGCATCCCCAAGCCTCCCCAACCCACCCCTAGCATCCCCAACCCTCCCCAAGCATCCCCAACCCTCCCCAACCCTCCCCAAGCATCCCCAACCCTCCCCAAGCATCCCCAACCATCCCCAAGCATCCCCAACCCTCCCCAAGCACCCCCAAGCCTCCCCAACCCACCCCTAGCATCAACAACCCTCCCCAAGCATCCCCAACCCTCCCCAACACTGCCCAAACCACCCAAGCCTCCCCAACCCACCCCTAGCATCCCCAACCATCCCCAATCCTCCCCAAGCATCCCCAACCCCCTCCAAGCATCCCCAACCCTCCCCAAGCATCCCCAACCATCCCCAAGCCTCCCCAAGCCTCCCCAAGCACCCCCAAGCCTCCCCAACCCACCACCCCTAGCTTCCTCAACCCTCCCCAACACTCCCCTAGCATCCCCAACCCTCCCCAAGCCTCCCCAAGCATCCCCAACCCTCCCCAAGCATCCCCAACCCTCCCCAAGCATCCCCAAACCTCCCCAACACTCCCCAAGCTTCCCCAACCCTCCCCAAGCATCCCCAACCCTCCCCAAGCACCCCCAAGCATCCCCAACCCTCCCCAAGCATCCCCAACTCTCCCCAAGCATCCCCAAGCCTCCCCAACCCATCCCTAGCATCCCCAACCCTCCCCAAGCATCCCCAACCCTCCCCAAGCCTCCCCAACCAACCCCTAGCATCCCCAACCCTCCCCAACCCTACCCAAGCATCCCCAACCCTCCCCAAGCATCCCTAACCCTCCCCAAGCATCCCCAACCCTCCCCAAGCATCCCCAAGCCTCCCCAACCCACCCCTAGCATCCCCAACCCTCCCCAAGCCTCCCCAACCCTCCCCAACCCTCCCCAAGCATTTCCAAGCCTCCCCAACCCTCCCCTAGCATCCCCAACCCTCCCCAAGCCTCCCCAAGCATCCCCAACCCTCCCCAAGCATCCCCAACCCTCCCCAAGCATCCCCAAGCCTCCCCAACCCACCCCTAGCATCCTCAACCCTCCCCAAGCATCCCCAACCCTCCCCGACCCTCCCCAAGCATCCCCAACCCTCCCCAAGCATTTCCAATCCTCCCCAACCCTCCCCAAGCATTCCCAAGCATCCCCAACCCTCCCCAAGCACCTCAAGCCTCCCCAACCCACCCGTAGCATCCCCAACCCTCCCCAAGCCTCCCCAACCAACCCCTAGCATCCCCAACCCTCCCCAACCCTACCCAAGCATCCCCAACCCTCCCCAAGCACCCCCAACCCTCCCCAAGCATCCCCAACCCTCCCCAAGCCTCCCCAACCCTCCCCAAGCATTTCCAAGCCTCCCCAACCCTCCCCAAGCATCCCTAACCATCCCCAAGCATCCCCAACCCTCCCCAAGCCTCCCCAACCCACCCCTAGCATCCCCAACCCTCCCCAACCCTCCCCAAGCATCCCCAACCCCCTCCATGCATCCCCAACCCTCCCCAACCATCCCCAACCATCCCCAAGCCTCCCCAAGCATCCCCAACCCTCCCAAAGCATCCCCAACCCTCCCCAAGCACCCGCAAGCCTCCCCAACCCACCACCCATAGCTTCCTCAACCCTCCCCAAGAATCCCCAACCCTCCCCAAGCATCCCCAACCCTCCCCAAGCATCCCCAACCCTCCCCAAGCATCCCCAACCCTCCCCAAGCATCCCGAAGCCTCCCCAACCCACCCTCTAGCATCCCCAACCCTCCCCAAGCCTCCCCAACCCTCCCCAAGCATTTCCAAGCCTCCCCAACCCTCCCCAAGCATCCCTAACCATCCCCAAGCATCCCCAACCCTCCCCAAGCACCCCCAAGCCTCCCCAACCCACCCCTAGCATCCCCAACCCTCCCCAAGCATCCCCAACCCTCCCCAACACTGCCCAAACCACCCAAGCCTCCCCAACCCACCCCTAGCATCCCCAACCCTCCCCAATCCTCCCCAAGCATCCCCAACCCCCTCCAAGCATCCCCAACCCTCCCCAAGCATCCCCAACCATCCCCAAGCCTCCCCAACCCACCCCTAGCATCCCCAACCCTCCCCAAGCCTCCCCAAGCATCCCCAACCCTCCCCAAGCATCCCCAACCCTCCCCAAGCATCCCCAAACCTCCCCAACATTCCCCTAGCATCCCCAACCCTCCCCAAGCATCCCCAAGCATCCCCAACCCTCCCCAAGCATCCCCAACCCTCCCCAAGCATCCCCAAACCTCCCCAACACTCCCCAAGCTTCCCCAACCCGCCCCAAGCATCCCCAACCCTCCCCAAGCACCCCCAAGCATCCCCAACCCTCCCCTGGCTTCCCCAACCCACCCCTAGCATCCCCAACCCTCCCCAAGCATCCCCAACCCTCCCCAAGCATCCCCAACCCTCCCCAACACTCCCCAAGCTTCCCCAACCCTCCCCAAGCATCCCCAACCCCCTCCAAGCATCCCCAACCCTCCCCAAGCATCCTTAACCATACCCAAGCCTCCCCAAGCATCCCCAACCCTCCCAAAGCATCCCCAACCCTCCCCAAGCACCCGCAAGCCTCCCCAACCCACCACGCATAGCTTCCTCAACCCTCCCCAAGAATCCCCAACCATCCCCAACCCTCCCCAAGCATCCCCAACCCTCCCCAAGCATCCCGTACCCCCCCCAAGCATCCCCAAGCCTCCCCAACCCACCCCTAGCATCCCCAACCCTCCCCAAGCATCCCCAACCCTCCCCAACCCTACCCAAGCATTCCCAAGCATCCCCACCCTCCCCAAGCATCCCCAACCCTACCCAACCATCCCCAAGCATCCCCAACCCTCCCCAAGCACCCCAAGCCTCCCCAACCCATCCCTAGCATCCCCAACCCTCCCCAAGCCTCCACAAGCATCCCCAACCCTCCCCAAGCCTCCCCAACCCACCCCTAGCATCCCCAACCCTCCCCAACCCTACCCAAGCATCCCCAACCCTCCCCAAGCATCCCCAACCCTCCCCAAGCATCCCCAAGCCTCCCCAACCCACCCCTAGCATCCCCAACCCTCCCCAAGCATCCCCAACCCTCCCCAAGCCTCCCCAACCCTCCCCAAGCATTTCCAAGCCTCCCCAACCCTCCCCAAGCATCCCTAACCATCCCCAAGCATCCCCAACCCTCCCCAAGCACCCCCAAGCCTCCCCAAGCCTCCCCAAGCCTCCCCAACCCACCCCTAGCATCCCCAACCCTCCCCAACCCTCCCCAAGCATCCCCAACCCCCTCCATGCATCCCCAACCCTCCCCAACCATCCCCAACCATCCCCAAGCCTCCCCAAGCATCCCCAACCCTCCCAAAGCATCCCCAACCCTCCCCAAGCACCCGCAAGCCTCCCCAACCCACCACCCATAGCTTCCTCAACCCTCCCCAAGAATCCCCAACCCTCCCCAAGCATCCCCAACCCTCCCCAAGCATCCCCAACCCTCCCCAAGCATCCCCAACCCTCCCCAAGCATCCCGAAGCCTCCCCAACCCACCCTCTAGCATCCCCAACCCTCCCCAAGCCTCCCCAACCCTCCCCAAGCATTTCCAAGCCTCCCCAACCCTCCCCAAGCATCCCTAACCATCCCCAAGCATCCCCAACCCTCCCCAAGCACCCCCAAGCCTCCCCAACCCACCCCTAGCATCCCCAACCCTCCCCAAGCATCCCCAACCCTCCCCAACACTGCCCAAACCACCCAAGCCTCCCCAACCCACCCCTAGCATCCCCAACCCTCCCCAATCCTCCCCAAGCATCCCCAACCCCCTCCAAGCATCCCCAACCCTCCCCAAGCATCCCCAACCATCCCCAAGCCTCCCCAACCCACCCCTAGCATCCCCAACCCTCCCCAAGCCTCCCCAAGCATCCCCAACCCTCCCCAAGCATCCCCAACCCTCCCCAAGCATCCCCAAACCTCCCCAACATTCCCCTAGCATCCCCAACCCTCCCCAAGCATCCCCAAGCATCCCCAACCCTCCCCAAGCATCCCCAACCCTCCCCAAGCATCCCCAAACCTCCCCAACACTCCCCAAGCTTCCCCAACCCGCCCCAAGCATCCCCAACCCTCCCCAAGCACCCCCAAGCATCCCCAACCCTCCCCTGGCTTCCCCAACCCACCCCTAGCATCCCCAACCCTCCCCAAGCATCCCCAACCCTCCCCAAGCATCCCCAACCCTCCCCAACACTCCCCAAGCTTCCCCAACCCTCCCCAAGCATCCCCAACCCCCTCCAAGCATCCCCAACCCTCCCCAAGCATCCTTAACCATACCCAACCCTCCCCAAGCATCCCCAACCCTCCCAAAGCATCCCCAACCCTCCCCAAGCACCCGCAAGCCTCCCCAACCCACCACGCATAGCTTCCTCAACCCTCCCCAAGAATCCCCAACCATCCCCAACCCTCCCCAAGCCTCCCCAACCCTCCCCAAGCATCCCCAACCCTCCCCAAGCATCCCCAAGCCTCCCCAACCCTCCCCAAGCCTCCACAAGCATCCCCAACCCTCCCCAAGCCTCCCCAACCCACCCCTAGCATCCCCAACCCTCCCCAACCCTACCCAAGCATTCCCAAGCATCCCCACCCTCCCCAAGCATCCCCAACCCTACCCAACCATCCCCAAGCATCCCCAACCCTCCCCAAGCACCCCAAGCCTCCCCAACCCATCCCTAGCATCCCCAACCCTCCCCAAGCCTCCACAAGCATCCCCAACCCTCCCCAAGCCTCCCCAACCCACCCCTAGCATCCCCAACCCTCCCCAACCCTACCCAAGCATCCCCAACCCTCCCCAAGCATCCCCAACCCTCCCCAAGCATCCCCAAGCCTCCCCAACCCACCCCTAGCATCCCCAACCCTCCCCAAGCATCCCCAACCCTCCCCAACCCTCCCCAAGCATCCCCAACCCTCCCCAAGCATTTCCAAGCCTCCCCAACCCTCCCCAAGCATCCCCAACCATCCCCAAGCATCCCCAACCCTCCCCAAGCACCCCCAAGCCTCCCCAACCCACCCCTAGCATCCCCAACCCACCCCTAGCATCCCCAACCCTCCCCAAGCATCCCCAACCCTCCCCAACACTGCCCAAACCACCCAAGCCTCCCCAACCCACCCCTAGCATCCCCAACCATCCCCAATCCTCCCCAAGCATCCCCAACCCCCTCCAAGCATCCCCAACCCTCCCCAAGCATCCCCAACCCTCCCCAACACTGCCCAAACCACCCAAGCCTCCCCAACCCACCCCTAGCATCCCCAACCATCCCCAATCCTCCCCAAGCATCCCCAACCCCCTCCAAGCATCCCCAACCCTCCCCAAGCATCCCCAAGCATCCCCAAGCCTCCCCAAGCCTCCCCAAGCATCCCCAAGCACCCCCAAGCCTCCCCAACCCACCACCCCTAGCTTCCTCAACCCTCCCCAAGAATCCCCAAACCTCCCCAACCCTAACCAAACATCCCCAACCCTCCCCAAGCATCCCCAACCCTCCCCAAGCACCCCCTAGCATCCCCAACCCTCCCCAAGCATCCCCAACCCTCCCCAAACCACCCAAGCCTCCCCAACCCACCCCTAGCATCCCCAACCCTCCCCAATCCTCCCCAAGCATCCCCAACCCCCTCCAAGCATTCCCAACCCTCCCCAAGCATCCCCAACCATCCCCAAGCCTCCCCAACCCACCCCTAGCATCCCCAACCCTCCCCAAGCCTCCCCAAGCATCCCCAACCCTCCCCAAGCATCCCCAACCCTCCCCAAGCATCCCCATACCTCCCCAACACTCCCCTAGCATCCCCAACCCTCCCCAAGCCTCCCCAAGCATCCCCAACCCTCCCCAAGCATCCCCAAACCTCCCCAACACTCCCCAAGCTTCCCCAACCCTCCCCAAGCCTCCCCAACCCACCCCTAGCATCCCCAACCCTCCCCAAGCCTCCCCAAGCATCCCCAACCCTCCCCAAGCATCCCCAACCCTCCCCAAGCATCCCCAAACCTCCCCAACACTCCCCAAGCTTCCCCAACCCTCCCCAAGCCTCCCCAACCCACCCCTAGCATCCCCAACCCTCCCCAACCCTACCCAAGCATCCCCAACCCTCCCCAAGCATCCCCAACCCTCCCCAAGCATCCCCAAGCCTCCCCAACCTACCCCTAGCATCCCCAACCCTCCCCAAGCATCCCCAACCCTCCCCAACCCTCCCCAAGCATCCCCAACCCTCCCCAAGCATTTCCAAGCCTCCCCAACCCTCCCCAAGCATCCCCAACCATCCCCAAGCATCCCCAACCCTCCCCAAGCACCCCCAAGCCTCCCCAACCCACCCCTAGCATCCCCAACCCTCCCCAAGCATCCCCAACCCTCCCCAACACTGCCCAAACCACCCAAGCCTCCCCAACCCACCCCTAGCATCCCCAACCATCCCCAATCCTCCCCAAGCATCCCCAACCCCCTCCAAGCATCCCCAACCCTCCCCAAGCACCCCCAACCCTCCCCAACACTGCCCAAACCACCCAAGCCTCCCCAACCCACCCCTAGCATCCCCAACCATCCCCAATCCTCCCCAAGCATCCCCAACCCCCTCCAAGCATCCCCAACCCTCCCCAAGCATCCCCAACCATCCCCAAGCCTCCCCAAGCCTCCCCAAGCATCCCCAAGCACCCCCAAGCCTCCCCAACCCTAGCTTCCTCAACCCTCCCCAAGAATCCCCAAACCTCCCCAACCCTAACCAAACATCCCCAACCCTCCCCAAGCATCCCCAACCCTCCCCAAGCATCCCCAACCCTCCCCAAGCACCCCCTAGCATCCCCAACCCTCCCCAAGCATCCCCAACCCTCCCCAAACCACCCAAGCCTCCCCAACCCACCCCTAGCATCCCCAACCCTCCCCAATCCTCCCCAAGCATCCCCAACCCCCTCCAAGCATTCCCAACCCTCCCCAAAAATCCCCAACCATCCCCAAGCCTCCCCAACCCACCCTTAGCATCCCCAACCCTCCCCAAGCCTCCCCAAGCATCCCCAACCCTCCCCAAGCATCCCCAACCCTCCCCAAGCATCCCCATACCTCCCCAACACTCCCCTAGCATTCCCAACCCTCCCCAAGCCTCCCCAAGCATCCCCAACCCTCCCCAAGCATCCCCAACCCTCCCCAAGCATCCCCAAACCTCCCCAAGCTTCCCCAACCCTCCCCAAGCATCCCCAACCCTCCCCAAGCACCCCCAAGCATCCCCAACCCTCCCCAAGCATCCCCAACCCTCCCCAAGCATCCCCAAGCCTCCCCAACCCACCCCTAGCATCCCCAACCTTTCCCAAGCATCCCCAACCCTCCCCGACCCTCCCCAAGCATCCCCAACCCTCCCCAAGCATTTCCAATCCTCCCCAACCCTCCCCAAGCATTCCCAAGCATCCCCACCCTCCCCAAGCATCCCCAACCCTACCCAACCATCCCCAAGCATCCCCAACCCTCCCCAAGCACCCCAAACCTCCCCAACCCACCCCTAGCATCCCCAACCCTCCCCAAGCATCCCCAACCCTCCCCAAGCCTCCCCAACCAACCCCTAGCATCCCCAACCCTCCCCAACCCTACCCAAGCATCCCCAACCCTCCCCAAGCATCCCCAACCCTCCCCAAGCATCCCCAACCCTCCCCAAGCATCCCCAAGCCTCCCCAACCCACCCCTAGCATCCCCAACCCTCCCCAAGCCTCCCCAACCCTCCCCAACCCTCCCCAAGCATTTCCAACCCTCCCCAAGCATCCCCAACCATCCCCAAGCATCCCCAACCCTCCCCAAGCACCCCCAAGCCTCCCCAACCCACCCCTAGCATCCCCAACCCTCCCCAAGCATCCCCAAACCTCCCCAACACTCCCCAAGCTTCCCCAACCCTCCCCAAGCATCCCCAACCCTCCCCAAGCACCCCCAAGCATCCCCAACCCTCCCCAAGCATCCCCAACCCTCCCCAAGCATCCCCAAGCCTCCCCAACCCACCCCTAGCATCCCCAACCCTCCCCAAGCATCCCCAACCCTCCCCGACCCTCCCCAAGCATCCCCAACCCTCCCCAAGCATTTCCAATCCTCCCCAACCCTCCCCAAGCATTCCCAAGCATCCCCACCCTCCCCAAGCATCCCCAACCCTACCCAACCATCCCCAAGCATCCCCAACCCTCCCCAAGCACCCCAAACCTCCCCAACCCACCCCTAGCATCCCCAACCCTCCCCAAGCATCCCCAACCCTCCCCAAGCCTCCCCAACCAACCCCTAGCATCCCCAACCCTCCCCAACCCTACCCAAGCATCCCCAACCCTCCCCAAGCATACCCAACCCTCCCCAAGCATCCCCAACCCTCCCCAGCACTGCCCAAACCACCCAAGCCTCCCCAACCCACCCCTAGCATCCCCAACCATCCCCAATCCTCCCCAAGCATCCCCAACCCCCTCCAAGCATCCCCAACCCTCCCCAAGCATCCCCAACCATCCCCAAGCCTCCCCAAGCCTCCCCAAGCATCCCCAAGCACCCCCAACCCACCACCCCTAGCTTCCTCAACCCTCCCCAAGAATCCCCAAGCCTCCCCAACCCTCCCCAAGCATCCCCAACCATCCCCAAGCATCCCCAACCCTCCCCAAGCACCCCCAAGCCTCCCCAACCCACCCCTAGCATCCCCAACCCTCCCCAAGCATCCCCAACCCTCCCCAAACCACCCAAGCCTCCCCAACCCACCCCTAGCATCCCCAACCCTCCCCAATCCTCCCCAAGCATTCCCAACCCTCCCCAAGCATCCCCAACCCTCCCCAAGCATCCCCATACCTCCCCAACACTCCCCTAGCATCCCCAACCCTCCCCAAGCATCCCCAACCCTCCCCAAGCCTCCCCAACCAACCCCTAGCATCCCCAACCCTCCCCAACCCTACCCAAGCATCCCCAACCCTCCCCAAGCATCCCCAACCCTCCCCAAGCATCCCCAACCCTCCCCAAGCACCCCCAAGCATCCCCAACCCTCCCCAAGCATCCCCAACCCTCCCCAAGCATCCCCAAGCCTCCCCAACCCACCCCTAGCATCCCCAACCCTCCCCAAGCATCCCCAACCCTCCCCGACCCTCCCCAAGCATCCCCAACCCTCCCCAAGCATTTCCAATCCTCCCCAACCCTCCCCAAGCATTCCCAAGCATCCCCACCCTCCCCAAGCATCCCCAACCCTACCCAACCATCCCCAAGCATCCCCAACCCTCCCCAAGCACCCCAAACCTCCCCAACCCACCCCTAGCATCCCCAACCCTCCCCAAGCATCCCCAACCCTCCCCAAGCCTCCCCAACCAACCCCTAGCATCCCCAACCCTCCCCAACCCTACCCAAGCATCCCCAACCCTCCCCAAGCATACCCAACCCTCCCCAAGCATCCCCAACCCTCCCCAGCACTGCCCAAACCACCCAAGCCTCCCCAACCCACCCCTAGCATCCCCAACCATCCCCAATCCTCCCCAAGCATCCCCAACCCCCTCCAAGCATCCCCAACCCTCCCCAAGCATCCCCAACCATCCCCAAGCCTCCCCAAGCCTCCCCAAGCATCCCCAAGCACCCCCAACCCACCACCCCTAGCTTCCTCAACCCTCCCCAAGAATCCCCAAGCCTCCCCAACCCTCCCCAAGCATCCCCAACCATCCCCAAGCATCCCCAACCCTCCCCAAGCACCCCCAAGCCTCCCCAACCCACCCCTAGCATCCCCAACCCTCCCCAAGCATCCCCAACCCTCCCCAAACCACCCAAGCCTCCCCAACCCACCCCTAGCATCCCCAACCCTCCCCAATCCTCCCCAAGCATTCCCAACCCTCCCCAAGCATCCCCAACCCTCCCCAAGCATCCCCAACACTCCCCTAGCATCCCCAACCCTCCCCAAGCATCCCCAACCCTCCCCAAGCCTCCCCAACCAACCCCTAGCATCCCCAACCCTCCCCAACCCTACCCAAGCATCCCCAACCCTCCCCAAGCATCCCCAACCCTCCCCAAGCATCCCCAACCCTCCCCAAGCATCCCCAAGCCTCCCCAACCCACCCCTAGCATCCCCAACCCTCCCCAAGCCTCCCCAACCCTCCCCAACCCTCCCCAAGCATTTCCAACCCTCCCCAAGCATCCCCAACCATCCCCAAGCATCCCCAACCCTCCCCAAGCACCCCCAAGCCTCCCCAACCCACCCCTAGCATCCCCAACCCTCCCCAAGCATCCCCAAACCTCCCCAACACTCCCCAAGCTTCCCCAACCCTCCCCAAGCATCCCCAACCCTCCCCAAGCACCCCCAAGCATCCCCAACCCTCCCCAAGCATCCCCAACCCTCCCCAAGCATCCCCAAGCCTCCCCAACCCACCCCTAGCATCCCCAACCCTCCCCAAGCATCCCCAACCCTCCCCGACCCTCCCCAAGCATCCCCAACCCTCCCCAAGCATTTCCAATCCTCCCCAACCCTCCCCAAGCATTCCCAAGCATCCCCACCCTCCCCAAGCATCCCCAACCCTACCCAACCATCCCCAAGCATCCCCAACCCTCCCCAAGCACCCCAAACCTCCCCAACCCACCCCTAGCATCCCCAACCCTCCCCAAGCATCCCCAACCCTCCCCAAGCCTCCCCAACCAACCCCTAGCATCCCCAACCCTCCCCAACCCTACCCAAGCATCCCCAACCCTCCCCAAGCATACCCAACCCTCCCCAAGCATCCCCAACCCTCCCCAGCACTGCCCAAACCACCCAAGCCTCCCCAACCCACCCCTAGCATCCCCAACCATCCCCAATCCTCCCCAAGCATCCCCAACCCCCTCCAAGCATCCCCAACCCTCCCCAAGCATCCCCAACCATCCCCAAGCCTCCCCAAGCCTCCCCAAGCATCCCCAAGCACCCCCAACCCACCACCCCTAGCTTCCTCAACCCTCCCCATGAATCCCCAAGCCTCCCCAACCCTCCCCAAGCATCCCCAACCATCCCCAAGCATCCCCAACCCTCCCCAAGCACCCCCAAGCCTCCCCAACCCACCCCTAGCATCCCCAACCCTCCCCAAGCATCCCCAACCCTCCCCAAACCACCCAAGCCTCCCAAACCCACCCCTAGCATCCCCAACCCTCCCCAATCCTCCCCAAGCATTCCCAACCCTCCCCAAGCATCCCCAACCCTCCCCAAGCATCCCCATACCTCCCCAACACTCCCCTAGCATCCCCAACCCTCCCCAAGCCTCCCCAAGCATCCCCAACCCTCCCCAAGCATCCCCAACCCTCCCCAAGCATCCCCAAACCTCCCCAACACTCCCCAAGCTTCCCCAACCCTCCCCAAGCATCCCCAACCCTCCCCAAGCACCCCAAAGCATCCCCAACCCTCCCCAAGCATCCCCAACCCTCCCCAAGCATCCCCAAGCCTCCCCAACCCACCCCTAGCATCCCCAACCCTCCCCAAGCATCCCCAACCCTCCCCGACCCTCCCCAAGCATCCCCAACCCTCCCCAAGCATTTCCAATCCTCCCCAACCCTCCCCAAGCATTCCCAAGCATCCCCACCCTCCCCAAGCATCCCCAACCCTACCCAACCATCCCCAAGCATCCCCAACCCTCCCCAAGCACCCCAAACCTCCCCAACCCACCCCTAGCATCCCCAACCCTCCCCAAGCATCCCCAACCCTCCCCAAGCCTCCCCAACCAACCCCTAGCATCCCCAACCCTCCCCAACCCTACCCAAGCATCCCCAACCCTCCCCAAGCATCCCCAACCCTCCCCAAGCATCCCCAACCCTCCCCAAGCATCCCCAAGCCTCCCCAACCCACCCCTAGCATCCCCAACCCTCCCCAAGCCTCCCCAACCCTCCCCAACCCTCCCCAAGCATTTCCAACCCTCCCCAAGCATCCCCAACCATCCCCAAGCATCCCCAACCCTCCCCAAGCACCCCCAAGCCTCCCCAACCCACCCCTAGCATCCCCAACCCTCCCAAGCATCCCCAAACCTCCCCAACACTCCCCAAGCTTCCCCAACCCTCCCCAAGCATCCCCAACCCTCCCCAAGCACCCCCAAGCATCCCCAACCCTCCCCAAGCATCCCCAACCCTCCCCAAGCATCCCCAAGCCTCCCCAACCCACCCCTAGCATCCCCAACCCTCCCCAAGCATCCCCAACCCTCCCCGACCCTCCCCAAGCATCCCCAACCCTCCCCAAGCATTTCCAATCCTCCCCAACCCTCCCCAAGCATTCCCAAGCATCCCCACCCTCCCCAAGCATCCCCAACCCTACCCAACCATCCCCAAGCATCCCCAACCCTCCCCAAGCACCCCAAACCTCCCCAACCCACCCCTAGCATCCCCAACCCTCCCCAAGCATCCCCAACCCTCCCCAAGCCTCCCCAACCAACCCCTAGCATCCCCAACCCTCCCCAACCCTCCCCAAGCATCCCCAACCCTCCCCAAGCATCCCCAACCCTCCCCAAGCATCCCCAACCCTCCCCAAGCATCCCCAAGCCTCCCCAACCCACCCCTAGCATCCCCAACCCTCCCCAAGCCTCCCCAACCCTCCCCAACCCTCCCCAAGCATTTCCAACCCTCCCCAAGCATCCCCAACCATCCCCAAGCATCCCCAACCCTCCCCAAGCACCCCCAAGCCTCCCCAACCCACCCCTAGCATCCCAACCCTCCCCAAGCATCCCCAACCCTCCCCAACACTGCCCAAACCACCCAAGCCTCCCCAACCCACCCCTAGCATCCCCAACCCTCCCCAATCCTCCCCAAGCATCCCCAACCCCCTCCAAGCATCCCCAACCCTCCCCAAGCATCCCCAACCATCCCCAAGCCTCCCCAAGCCTCCCCAACCCACCCCTAGCATCCCCAACCCTCCCCAACCCTCCCCAAGCATCCCCATACCTCCCCAACACTCCCCTAGCATCCCCAAACCTCCCCAACACTCCCCAAGCTTCCCCAACCCTCCCCAAGCATCCCCAACCCTCCCCAAGCACCCCCAAGCATCCAAAACCCTCCCCAAGCATCCCCAACCCTCCCCAAGCATCCCCAAGCCTCCCCAACCCACCCCTAGCATCCCCAACCCTCCCCAAGCATCCCCAACCCTCCCCGACCCTCCCCAAGCATCCCCAACCCTCCCCAAGCATCCCCACCCTCCCCAAGCATCCCCAACCCTACCCAACCATCCCCAAGCATCCCCAACCCTCCCCAAGCACCCCAAACCTCCCCAACCCACCCCTAGCATCCCCAACCCTCCCCAAGCATCCCCAACCCTCCCCAAGCCTCCCCAACCAACCCCTAGCATCCCCAACCCTCCCCAACCCTACCCAAGCATCCCCAACCCTCCCCAAGCATCCCCAACCCTCCCCAAGCATCCCCAAGCCTCCCCAACCCACCCCTAGCATCCCCAACCCTCCCCAAGCCTCCGCAACCCTCCCCAAGCATTTCCAAGCCTCCCCAACCCTCCCCAAGCATCCCCAACCATCCCCAAGCATCCCCAACCCTCCCCAAGCACCCCCAAGCCTCCCCAACCCACCCCTAGCATCCCCAACCCTCCCCAACACTGCCCAAACCACCCAAGCCTCCCCAACCCACCCCTAGCATCCCCAACCCTCCCCAATCCTCCCCAAGCATCCCCAACCCCCTCCAAGCATCCCCAACCCTCCCCAAGCATCCCCAACCCTCCCCCAAGCATTCCCAACCCTCCCCAAGCATTCCCAAGCATCCCCACTCTCCCCAAGCATCCCCAACCCTACCCAGCCATCCCCAAGCATCCCCAACCCTCCCCAAGCCTCCCCAACCCACCACCCCTAGCTTCCCCAACCCTCCCCAAGCATCCCCAACCCTCCCCAAGCACCCCAAGCCTCCCCAAGCATCCCCAAGCCTCCCCAACCCACCCCTAGCATCCCCAACCCTCCCCTAGCATCCCCAACCCTCCCAAAGCTTCCCCAACCCTCCCCAACCCTCCCCAAGCATCCCCAACCCTCCCCAAGCATTCCCAACCCTCCCCAAGCATTCCCAAGCATCCCCACCCTCCCCAAGCATCCCCAACCCTACCCAGCCATCCCCAAGCATCCCCAACCCTCCCCAAGCACCCCAACTCCCCACCCCTAGCATCCCCAACCCTCCCCAAGCATCCCCAAGCATCCCCAACCCTCCCCAACCAACCCCTAGCATCCCCAACCCTCCCCAACCCTACCCAAGCATCCCCAACCCTCCCCAAGCATCCCCAACCCTCCCCAAGCATCCCCAACCCTCCCCAAGCATCCCCAAGCCTCCCCAACCCACCCCTAGCATCCCCAACCCTCCCCAAGCCTCCCCAACCCTCCCCAACCCTCCCCAAGCATTTCCAAGCCTCCCCAACCCTCCCCAAGCATCCCCAACCATCCCCAAGCATCCCCAACCCTCCCCAAGCACCCCCAAGCCTCCCCAACCCACCCCTAGCATCCCCAACCCTCCCCAAGCATCCCCAACCCTCCCCAACACTGCCCAAACCACCCAAGCCTCCCCAACCCACCCCTAGCATCCCCAACCCTCCCCAATCCTCCCCAAGCATCCCCAACCCCCTCCAAGCATCCCCAACCCTCCCCAAGCATCCCCAACCATCCCCAAGCCTCCCCAAGCCTCCCCAACCCACCCCTAGCATCCCCAACCCTCCCCAACCCTCCCCAAGCATCCCCAACCCCCTCCATGCATCCCCAACCCTCCCCAAGCATCCCCAACCATCCCCAAGCCTCCCCAAGCATCCCCAACCCTCCCAAAGCATCCCCAACCCTCCCCAAGCACCCGCAAGCCTCCCCAACCCACCACCCATAGCTTCCTCAACCCTCCCCAAGAATCACCAACCCTCCCCAAGCATCCCCAACCCTCCCCAAGCATCCCCAACCCTCCCCAAGCATCCCCAAGCCTCCCCAACCCACCCCTAGCATCCTCAACCCTCCCCAAGCATCCCCAACCCTCCCCGACCCTCCCCAAGCATCCCCAACCCTCCCCAAGCATTTCCAATCCTCCCCAACCCTCCCCAAGCATTCCCAAGCATCCCCAACCCTCCCCAAGCACCCCAAGCCTCCCCAACCCACCCGTAGCATCCCCAACCCTCCCCAAGCATCCCCAAGCATCCCCAACCCTCCCCAAGCCTCCCCAACCAACCCCTAGCATCCCCAACCCTCCCCAACCCTACCCAAGCATCCCCAACCCTCCCCAAGCACCCCCAACCCTCCCCAAGCATCCCCAACCCTCCCCAAGCATCCCGAAGCCTCCCCAACCCACCCTCTAGCATCCCCAACCCTCCCCAAGCCTCCCCAACCCTCCCCAAGCATTTCCAAGCCTCCCCAACCCTCCCCAAGCATCCCTAACCATCCCCAAGCATCCCCAACCCTCCCCAAGCACCCCCAAGCCTCCCCAACCCACCCCTAGCATCCCCAACCCTCCCCAAGCATCCCCAACCCTCCCCAACACTGCCCAAACCACCCAAGCCTCCCCAACCCACCCCTAGCATCCCCAACCCTCCCCAATCCTCCCCAAGCATCCCCAACCCCCTCCAAGCATCCCCAACCCTCCCCAAGCATCCCCAACCATCCCCAAGCCTCCCCAAGCCTCCCCAACCCACCCCTAGCATACATAAGGGAACATTTCGGCATGATCAGTGAGAAAGTCCATATTGCAAATGTACGGTCCCTTACCCGACGTCCGAAATCGTTTGTAAAATTCGCGGTCGGCGTCGGGACGTGCGGTAGGGCCGGACCTACCGGGAAGTCGTCGAATGAACTTTGTCGGACTTTCGGTTCCCGTTTAAAAAAAAAAACAAGTTTCGGACCGTTTTTTCCGCCGTCCCGGACACTCCCACCAGATGGCATACGGAATCATATGGCAATTTGGCAAAACATCACGAATCGCGACGGGGCCTTATCTCAAAAACTGAAAATATTTCGAAGCCGAAACTTGGCGAGCGTAGGTTTGGCTCAAGGGGCAGTTGGCCCCGAACGGGATGGCGTCTAGGCCTCGACGGTTTTTGAGCTACGGCCATTTTTCTGGGATTAAAGGCTTAAAATGGAAGTAGAGACATCATTTTTCCACTTCGGGTCAAAGCCAAGGAGCCTCCGGTGTCAATAAAAAAAGAACCAGCCATTTATCTATCGTCATTTAAGAGAAACGGAACAATGACAAATTGGTGATGGTCACAAATAGGCGTTTTTTTTTTTTCAACGGTTACAGATCCAGTTGCAGGGTGTTCATACGAATCTTTTTAAAGTGTGCTGCGGAGCTCTGCGACATTTCTGTGATTTTCTATGATTTTCTGAAATAACACAATAACCGACCATTAGAATAGTAGGCCCAAAATGAAGCCTGCCCCACAATGTCATTTGCTTTTGAGTGACAGTGAGAGAACCGTTAGGGTGAGAAGAAAAATTCCACCACATGAATGTTCCTAAGGTCCTCCCGATCTCAACAAGCCTAACCTTGACCGTGTGGCATTAACCCTTCACAGTAAAACAGTGTTTTTTGATCTCACAGATTACAGTGTCATCTCTCCCCATAGGAATACATTGCCTGCACCCCTAATTTCAACCTGAGGCCTATGTGGGTTATGAATGCCGTATGAACCTGTCTTCGGTACCAGTCCATCAGGCCACTATGAGGTCTACCTGTGTCGATTCTAAGCTTCCTGGACCAACCGGAAGTGGTTCAAATCACCCTAAAAGTGTTTACCCATACACTGCATGCAGTTTGATAGACATAGTGCATTCAACCCTATGTAGATCAGTCAATTCTTAACGTAAGGACTTAAAACTCAGGATTCTGTAACAGCATACCCCAATGAGGATATGTGTTGATTTATAACTTCCTGTGCCAACCGGAAGTGCCATAATTGGTGTCTCAGGGGCTGTTTCGAAGGGTTAAAAAATTCAGATCTGTCCAAAACTTCATATATGTGATTAGGCAACCCCCATGAACTGTAAATCAGTCATTTTTCCCCAAAAAAATCAAAGGAAAAAAAAATTGCACTAAAACACAACTTGGATGGAGGGACGTATTGGGGTGCGTAGAGACAGACAGTGGCCGCCATAGTTAGCTTTGTTGGAGCTAAAAAAGAACGGTCGGACCTAGAGTTCCGAAACTTTAGAAACCTGTTCTAGACCTCCGGGCCATGGTGCGTGGCGAGTTACGTGGCTCTAGATGGTTCTCGGACCGAGAAACAGCCTCGTACATTTGAAATAACTTCAATTCATTTTTGCATCACGAAAATGACGACGTTTAGAAAAGTCTCAGAGACGCAAGGCTAGGTGCGTTGAAACCGGCTCGGCCCATAGAGACGGACCCCAAAGTTTCTGTCCGATAGCTCGTTCAAGGACCCCGTAGCAAGGCATGGAAATAAGTGGATTTTCAGCACCAATTAGGGTTTTTCTCGGACACCAAATGACCTATCGAGCCGAAACTCGGGATTCGGGGTCGCCTCACATAGGACTTCACATAATGTCCGAACTGGACCCGCAGCTAGAACGTAACTATGTGTTTTACCTTTTTATTATGTTTTAAACTAGAGGCGCTGTGAATTATGGGACTGCTCTGACATATATGATAGTTGGCATCTAAATGAGTAGGAAACAGTGGGTTTGGTGTCATAATGACATCTAATTGACTGATGGACACTGACTTGCTAGTTGACTTTTGTACATTTGCAATATGTTTAAACAGAGAGGGACCATCACCAAAATGGCATTCTGAAATCAACACAAAAAATGGCATCACCATAGTCTCCAGACTGTGCTGAGTTCAACGAGCTATCCCGCTTGACCGTAGCTCGCTCGGTCTAGGCGCAGCAACCATTAGAATATTAGGCCCAAAATGAAGCCTGCCCCACAATGTCATTTGCTTTTGAGTGACAGTGAGAGAACCGTTAGGGTGAGAAGAAAAATTCCACCATAGGAATGTTCATAAGGTCCTCCCGATCTGAACAAGCCTAACCTTGACCGTGTGACATTAACCCTTAACAGTAAAACAGTGTTTTTTGATCTCACAGATTACAGTGTCATCTCTCCCCATAGGAATACATAGCCTGCACCACAAAATTCAACCTGAGGCCTATGTGGGTTATGAATGCCGTATGAACCTGTCTTCGGTACCAGTCCATCAGGCCACTATGAGGTCTACCTGTGTTGATTCTAAGCTTCCTGGACCAACCGGAAGTGGTTCAAATCACCCTAAAAGTGTTTACCCATACATTGCATGCAGTTTGATAGACATAGTGCATTCAACCCTGTGTAGATCAGTCAATTCTTAACGTAAAGACTTAAAACTCGGGATTCTGTAAGTGGCCATGTCAATCAAGACATGTGGTGATTTATAGCTTCCTGTGCCAACCGGAAGTGCCATAATTGGTGTCTCAGGGGCTGTTTCGAAGGGTTAAAAAAGTCAGATCTGTCCAAAACTTCATATATGTGATTAGGCAACCCCCATGAACTGTAAATCAGTCATTTTTCCCCAAAAAAATCAAAGGAAAAAAAAATTGCACTAAAACACAACTTGGATGGAGGGACGTATTGGGGTGCGTAGAGACAGACAGTGGCCGCAATAGTTAGCTTTGTTGGAGCTAAAAAAGAACGGTCGGACCTAGAGTTCCGAAACTTTAGAAACCTGTTCTAGACCTCCGGGCCATGGTGCGTGGCGAGTTACGTGGCTCTAGACGGTTCTCGGACCGAGAAACAGCCTCGTACATTTAGAATAACTTCAATTCATTTTTGCATCACGAAAATGACGACGTTTAGAAAAGTCTCAGAGACGCAAGGCTAGGTGCGTTGAAACCGGCTCGGCACATAGAGACGGACCCCAAAGTTTCTGTCCGATAGCTCATTCAAGGACCCCGTAGCAAGTCATGGAAAATAGTGGATTTTCAGCACCAATTAGGGTTTTTCTCGGACACCAAATGACCTATCGAGCCGAAACTCGGGATTCGGGGTCGCCTCACATAGGACTTCACATAATGTCCGAACTGGACCCGCAGCTAGAACGTAACTATGTGTTTTACCTTTTTATTATGTTTTCAACTAGAGGCGCTGTGAATTATGGGCCTGCTCTGACATATGTGATAGTTGGCTACTAAATGAGTAGGAAAAAGTGGGTTTGGTGTCATAATGACATCTAATTGACTGATGGACACTGACTTGCTAGTTGACTTTTGTACATTTGCAATATGTTTAAACGGAGAGGGACCATCACCAAAATGGCATTCTGAAATCAACACAAAAAATGGCATCACCATAGTCTCCAGACTGTTCTGAGTTCAACGAGCTATCCCGCTTGACCGTAGCTCGCTCGGTCTAGGCGCAGCGACCATTACAATAGTAGGCCCAATATGAAGCCTGCACCACAATGTCATTTGCTTTTGGGTGACAGTGAGAGAACCGTTAGAGTGAGAAGAAAAATTCCACCACATGAATGTTCCTAAGGTCCTCCCGATCTGAACAAGCCTAACCTTGACCGTGTGGCATTAACCCTTCACAGTAAAACAGTGTTTTTTGATCTCACAGATTACAGTGTCATCTCTCCCCATAGGAATACATTGCCTGCACCCCTAATTTCAACCTGAGGCCTATGTGGGTTATGAATGCCGTATGAAGCTGTCTTCGGTACCAGTCCATCAGGCCACTATGAGGTCTACCTGTGTTGATTCTAAGCTTCCTGGACCAACCGGAAGTGGTTAAAATGCCCCTAAAAGTGTTTACCCATACACTGCATGCAGTTTGATAGACATAGTGCATTCAACCCTGTGTAGATCAGTCAATTCTTAACGTAAGGACTTAAAACTCAGGATTCTGTAACAGCATACCCCAATGAGGATATGTGTTGATTTATAACTTCCTGTGCCAACCGGAAGTGCCATAATTGGTGTCTCAGGGGCTGTTTCGAAGGGTTAAAAAAGTCTGATCTTTCCAAAACTTCATATGTGTGATTAGGCAACCCCCATGAACTGTAAATCAGTCATTTTTCCCCAAAAAAATCAAAGGAAAAAAAAATTGCACTAAAACACAACTTGGATGGAGGGACGTATTGGGGTGCGTAGAGACAGACAGTGGCTCCAATAGTTAGCTTTGTTGGAGCTAAAAAAGAACCGTCGGACCTAGAGTTCCGAAACTTTAGAAACCTGTTCTAGACCTCCCGTAGATGGTGCGTGGTGAGTTACGTGGCTCTAGAAGGTTCTCGGACCGAGAAACAGCCTCGTACATTTGAAATAACTTCAATTCATTTTTGCATCACGAAAATGACGACATTTAGAAATGTCCCAGAGTCGCAAGACTAGGTGCATTGCGAACGTCTCGGCCCATATAGACAGACCCCAACGTTTCTGTCCGATATCTCATTCAAGGACCCCGTAGCAAGTCATGGAAAATAGTGGATTTTCAGCACCAATTAGGGTTTTTCTCGGACACCAAATGACCTATCGAGCCGAAACTTGGGATTCGGGGTCGCCTCAGCTAGGCCAACACATAACATAAGAAATGGACCCGCAGCTAGAACGTAACTACGTGTTTTATGGTTTTTTTATGGTTTGTACCGAAGGCGTTGTGAATTTTGGGCCAGCTCTGAAGTATGTAATAGTTGGCTACTAAACGAGTTGGAAAAAGTGGGTTTGGTGTCAGTTTGTATCAGTTTGGTGGTCAGAATGATATCTAATTGACTGATGGACTCTTGTCCACTTGACTCTTGTACATTTGCAATATGATTCTATAGTGAAAAAACATCACCAAAAGCGACATTCTGAAATCAACCCAAACGAGCGATTGAGATGACCCAGAATCACTGCAAAGCCATCCCGAGTTCATCGGGCCAGTCAATTTCACATTCCTGCAGGATTTTTATAGCATGACAAATTCGTGATGGTACCTGCCCATTAAAACATATTGCAAATGCACAGTGACTTTGAAAAAGTAAGAAACAAAAAAAAATACATCTAAAATTTTTTGAGCATGACAAATTCGTGATGGTACCTGCCCATTAAAACATATTCCAAATGCACAGTGACTTTGAAAAAGTAAGAAACAAAAAAAAATACATCTAAATTTTTTTGAGCATGACAAATTCGTGATGGTACCTGCCCATTGAAACATATTGCAAATGCACAGTGACTTTGAAAAAGTAAGGAAACATAAACAAATTCGATAAACAAATTCGTGATGGTACCTGCCCATTAAAACATATTCCAAATGCACAGTGACTTTGAAAAAGTAAGGAAACATAAACAAATTCGATAAACAAATTCGTGATGGTACCTGCCCATTAAAACATATTCCAAATGCACAGTGACTTTGAAAAAGTAAGGAAACATAAACAAATTCGATGAACAAATTCGTGATGGTACCTGCCCATTAAAACATATTCCAAATGCACAGTGACTTTGAAAAAGTAAGAAACAAAAAAAAATACATCTAAAAAATTTTGAGCATGACAAATTCGTGATGGTACCTGCCCATTGAAACATATTGCAAATGCACAGTGACTTTGAAAAAGTAAGGAAACATAAACAAATTCGATAAACAAATTCGTGATGGTACCTGCCCATTAAAACATATTCCAAATGCACAGTGACTTTGAAAAAGTAAGGAAACAAAAAAAAATACATCTAAAAAATTTTGAGCATGACAAATTCGTGATGGTACCTGCCCATTGAAACATATTGCAAATGCACAGTGACTTTGAAAAAGTAAGGAAACATAAACAAATTCGATAAACAAATTCGTGATGGTACCTGCCCATTGAAACATATTGCAAATGCACAGTGACTTTGAAAAAGTAAGGAAACATAAACAAATTCGATGAACAAATTCGTGATGGTACCTGCCCATTAAAACATATTCCAAATGCACAGTGACTTTGAAAAAGTAAGAAACAAAAAAAAATACATCTAAAAAATTTTGAGCATGACAAATTCGTGATGGTACCTGCCCATTGAAACATATTGCAAATGCACAGTGACTTTGAAAAAGTAAGGAAACATAAACAAATTCGATAAACAAATTCGTGATGGTACCTGCCCATTAAAACATATTCCAAATGCACAGTGACTTTGAAAAAGTAAGAAACAAAAAAAAATACATCTAAAATTTTTTGAGCATGACAAATTCGTGATGGTACCTGCCCATTGAAACATATTGCAAATGCACAGTGACTTTGAAAAAGTAAGGAAACATAAACAAATTCGTGATGGTACCTGCCCATTAAAACATATTCCAAATGCACAGTGACTTTGAAAAAGTAAGAAACAAAAAAAAATACATCTAAAATGTTTTGAGCATGACAAATTCGTGATGGTACCTGCCCATTGAAACATATTGCAAATGCACAGTGACTTTGAAAAAGTAAGGAAACATAAACAAATTCGATAAACAAATTCGTGATGGTACCTGCCCATTAAAACATATTCCAAATGCACAGTGACTTTGAAAAAGTAAGGAAACAAAAAAAAATACATCTAAAAAATTTTGAGCATGACAAATTCGTGATGGTACCTGTCCATTGAAACATATTGCAAATGCACAGTGACTTTGAAAAAGTAAGGAAACATAAACAAATTCGATAAACAAATTCGTGATGGTACCTGCCCATTAAAACATATTCCAAATGCACAGTGACTTTGAAAAAGTAAGGAAACAAAAAAAAATACATCTAAAAAATTTTGAGCATGACAAATTCGTGATGGTACCTGCCCATTGAAACATATTGCAAATGCACAGTGACTTTGAAAAAGTAAGGAAACATAAACAAATTCGATAAACAAATTCGTGATGGTACCTGCCCATTAAAACATATTCCAAATGCACAGTGACTTTGAAAAAGTAAGAAACAAAAAAAAATACATCTAAAATTTTTTGAGCATGACAAATTCGTGATGGTACCTGCCCATTGAAACATATTGCAAATGCACAGTGACTTTGAAAAAGTAAGGAAACATAAACAAATTCGATAAACAAATTCGTGATGGTACCTGCCCATTAAAACATATTCCAAATGCACAGTGACTTTGAAAAAGTAAGGAAACAAAAAAAAATACATCTAAAAAATTTTGAGCATGACAAATTCGTGATGGTACCTGCCCATTGAAACATATTGCAAATGCACAGTGACTTTGAAAAAGTAAGGAAACATAAACAAATTCGATAAACAAATTCGTGATGGTACCTGCCCATTAAAACATATTCCAAATGCACAGTGACTTTGAAAAAGTAAGGAAACATAAACAAAAAAACATCCCAAAAAATGTTGGGTAACCAGCTGCATATTTTAGATCACAAGCTTGAATTTTGAGCATGACAAATTCGTGATGGTACCTGCCCATTGAAACATATTGCAAATGCACAGTGACTTTGAAAAAGTAAGGAAACATAAACAAATTCGATAAACAAATTCGTGATGGTACCTGCCCATTAAAACATATTCCAAATGCACAGTGACTTTGAAAAAGTAAGAAACAAAAAAAAATACATCTAAAATTTTTTGAGCATGACAAATTCGTGATGGTACCTGCCCATTGAAACATATTGCAAATGCACAGTGACTTTGAAAAAGTAAGGAAACATAAACAAATTCGATAAACAAATTCGTGATGGTACCTGCCCATTAAAACATATTCCAAATGCACAGTGACTTTGAAAAAGTAAGGAAACAAAAAAAAATACATCTAAAAAATTTTGAGCATGACAAATTCGTGATGGTACCTGCCCATTGAAACATATTGCAAATGCACAGTGACTTTGAAAAAGTAAGGAAACATAAACAAATTCGATAAACAAATTCGTGATGGTACCTGCCCATTAAAACATATTCCAAATGCACAGTGACTTTGAAAAAGTAAGGAAACATAAACAAAAAAACATCCCAAAAAATGTTGGGTAACCAGCTGCATATTTTAGATCACAAGCTTGAATTTTGAGCATGACAAATTCGTGATGGTACCTGCCCATTGAAACATATTGCAAATGCACAGTGACTTTGAAAAAGTAAGGAAACATAAACAAATTCGATAAACAAATTCGTGATGGTACCTGCCCATTAAAACATATTCCAAATGCACAGTGACTTTGAAAAAGTAAGAAACAAAAAAAAATACATCTAAAATTTTTTGAGCATGACAAATTCGTGATGGTACCTGCCCATTGAAACATATTGCAAATGCACAGTGACTTTGAAAAAGTAAGGAAACATAAACAAATTCGATAAACAAATTCGTGATGGTACCTGCCCATTAAAACATATTCCAAATGCACAGTGACTTTGAAAAAGTAAGGAAACAAAAAAAAATACATCTAAAAAATTTTGAGCATGACAAATTCGTGATGGTACCTGCCCATTGAAACATATTGCAAATGCACAGTGACTTTGAAAAAGTAAGGAAACATAAACAAATTCGATAAACAAATTCGTGATGGTACCTGCCCATTAAAACATATTCCAAATGCACAGTGACTTTGAAAAAGTAAGGAAACATAAACAAAAAAACATCCCAAAAAATGTTGGGTAACCAGCTGCATATTTTAGATCACAAGCTTGAATTTTGAGCATGACAAATTCGTGATGGTACCTGCCCATTAAAACATATTGCAAATGCACAGTGACTTTGAAAAAGTAAGGAAACATAAACAAAAAAACATCCCAAAATTTTTTTTTGGGGTTACCAGTTGCATATTTTAGATCACCAGGTGCACATTTCAGGTCACCAGGTGCACATTTCAGATCACCAGGTGCACGGAGGAAAATATTTACTTTTGACTTTGACTTCCTATGACATCATATTGCAAATGGAGAAAACATATGCCTTATGCACAAGTAAAACAAAAAGAAATATGTAATACAAGTTGACCAAGGTATAGTTTGAGCAAAGTAAAGTTTGAATTTTGAGCATGACAAATTCGTGATGGTACCTGCCCATTAAAACATATTGCAAATGCACAGTGACTTTGAAAAAGTAAGGAAACATAAACAAAAAAACATCCCAAAAATTTTTTTGGGGGTTACCAGTTGCATATTTTAGATCACCAGGTGCACATTTCAGGTCACCAGGTGCACATTTCAGATCACCAGGTGCACGGAGGAAAATATTTACTTTTGACTTTGACTTTTGACTTCCTATGACATCATATTGCAAATGGAGAAAACATATGCCTTATGCACAAGTAAAACAAAAAGAAATATGTAATACAAGTTGACCAAGGTATAGTTTGAGCAAAGTAAAGTTTGAATTTTGAGCATGACAAATTCGTGATGGTATCTGCCCATTAAAACATATTGCAAATGCACAGTGACTTTGAAAAAGTAAGGAAACAAACAAAAAAAATCAAAAACATTTTGTTGCACATTTTAGATCATCAGTTGCACGGAGGAAAATCGTTACTTTTGACTTTGACTTTTGACTTCCTATGACATCATATTGCAAATGGAGAAAACATATGCCTTATGCACAAGTAAAAAAAATATGATAATAAAGCATGACTAAAGTATGTTGATAAAGTTCTTATACATGTGTAATTGACACAAAAATCGAAAGAATTTTGAAAAAAGGTCAAGAAAGCACTTTTTTAAGGATGTATGAAGTTTTTTACCAAATTTTGACATTTTTGACTTTTGACTTTTGACTTCCTATGAAATCATATTCCAAATGGAGAAAACATATGCCTTATGCACAAGTAAAAAAAAAAATATATATATGATAATAAAGTATGACTAAAGTATGTTGATAAAGTTCTTATACATGTGTAATTGACACAAAAATCGAAAGAATTTTGAAAAAAGGTCCAGAAAGCACTTTTTTAAGGATGTGTGAAGTTTTTTACCAAATTTTGACATTTTTGACTTTTGACTTTTGACTTCCTATGAAATCATATTGCAAATGGACAAAACATATGCCTTATGCGCATGTACTTAAAAAAAATATATATATGATGACAAAAGTATACTCATACAGTTCTTACACATGTGTAATTGACAAAAAACTCGAAAGAATTTCGAAAAAAGGTCCAGAAAGCACTTTTTTAAGGGGTTTTAAGTTTTTTTTTAAAAATTTCATTTTTCAAAATTTGGCTTTTGGATGTTGACTTGGGTGCCATTTGCAATATGAAATGCCCCGGTGGAACGCACACGCCCCCTATTGGAATTTTGAAGTGTTACAATTGGCAATTGCCATATGGCATTTGCAATATACTTTGCATGAATCAACGCCAAATTGGGTGGTATTGGCCATCGTGTATATGGTTTGTCCAATGCCAATATACCGCCATTTGATTTTGTCCAAATCAGGGGGGTATTCCCTTACATCCCCAACCCTCCCCAAGCCTCCCCAAGCATCCCCAACCCTCCCCAAGCATCCCCAACCCTCCCCAAGCATCCCCAAACCTCCCCAACATTCCCCTAGCATCCCCAACCCTCCCCAAGCATCCCCAAGCATCCCCAACCCTCCCCAAGCATCCCCAACCCTCCCCAAGCATCCCCAAACCTCCCCAACACTCCCCAAGCTTCCCCAACCCGCCCCAAGCATCCCCAACCCTCCCCAAGCACCCCCAAGCATCCCCAACCCTCCCCTGGCTTCCCCAACCCACCCCTAGCATCCCCAACCCTCCCCAAGCATCCCCAACCCTCCCCAACACTCCCCAAGCTTCACCAACCCTCCCCAAGCATCCCCAACCCCCTCCAAGCATCCCCAACCCTCCCCAAGCATCCTTAACCATACCCAAGCCTCCCCAAGCATCCCCAACCCTCCCAAAGCATCCCCAACCCTCCCCAAGCACCCGCAAGCCTCCCCAACCCACCACGCATAGCTTCCTCAACCCTCCCCAAGAATCCCCAACCATCCCCAACCCTCCCCAAGCATCCCCAACCCTCCCCAAGCATCCCCAACCCTCCCCAAGCATTTCCAATCCTCCCCAACCCTCCCCAAGCATTCCCAAGCATCCCCACCCTCCCCAAGCATCCCCAACCCTACCCAACCATCCCCAAGCATCCCCAACCCTCCCCAAGCACCCTAAACCTCCCCAACCCACCCCTAGCATCCCCAACCCTCCCCAAGCATCCCCAACCCTCCCCAAGCCTCCCCAACCAACCCCTAGCATCCCCAACCCTCCCCAACCCTACCCAAGCATCCCCAACCCTCCCCAAGCATCCCCAACCCTCCCCAAGCATCCCCAACCCTCCCCAAGCATCCCCAAGCCTCCCCAACCCACCCCTAGCATCCCCAACCCTCCCCAAGCCTCCCCAACCCTCCCCAACCCTCCCCAAGCATTTCCAACCCTCCCCAAGCATCCCCAACCATCCCCAAGCATCCCCAACCCTCCCCAAGCACCCCCAAGCCTCCCCAACCCACCCCTAGCATCCCCAACCCTCCCAAGCATCCCCAAACCTCCCCAACACTCCCCAAGCTTCCCCAACCCTCCCCAAGCATCCCCAACCCTCCCCAAGCACCCCCAAGCATCCCCAACCCTCCCCAAGCATCCCCAACCCTCCCAAAGCATCCCCAAGCCTCCCCAACCCACCCCTAGCATCCCCAACCCTCCCCAAGCATCCCCAACCCTCCCCGACCCTCCCCAAGCATCCCCAACCCTCCCCAAGCATTTCCAATCCTCCCCAACCCTCCCCAAGCATTCCCAAGCATCCCCACCCTCCCCAAGCATCCCCAACCCTACCCAACCATCCCCAAGCATCCCCAACCCTCCCCAAGCACCCCAAACCTCCCCAACCCACCCCTAGCATCCCCAACCCTCCCCAAGCATCCCCAACCCTCCCCAAGCCTCCCCAACCAACCCCTAGCATCCCCAACCCTCCCCAACCCTCCCCAAGCATCCCCAACCCTCCCCAAGCATCCCCAACCCTCCCCAAGCATCCCCAACCCTCCCCAAGCATCCCCAAGCCTCCCCAACCCACCCCTAGCATCCCCAACCCTCCCCAAGCCTCCCCAACCCTCCCCAACCCTCCCCAAGCATTTCCAACCCTCCCCAAGCATCCCCAACCATCCCCAAGCATCCCCAACCCTCCCCAAGCACCCCCAAGCCTCCCCAACCCACCCCTAGCATCCCCAACCCTCCCCAAGCATCCCCAACCCTCCCCAACACTGCCCAAACCACCCAAGCCTCCCCAACCCACCCCTAGCATCCCCAACCCTCCCCAATCCTCCCCAAGCATCCCCAACCCCCTCCAAGCATCCCCAACCCTCCCCAAGCATCCCCAACCATCCCCAAGCCTCCCCAAGCCTCCCCAACCCACCCCTAGCATCCCCAACCCTCCCCAACCCTCCCCAAGCATCCCCATACCTCCCCAACACTCCCCTAGCATCCCCAAACCTCCCCAACACTCCCCAAGCTTCCCCAACCCTCCCCAAGCATCCCCAACCCTCCCCAAGCACCCCCAAGCATCCAAAACCCTCCCCAAGCATCCCCAACCCTCCCCAAGCATCCCCAAGCCTCCCCAACCCACCCCTAGCATCCCCAACCCTCCCCAAGCATCCCCAACCCTCCCCAAGCATTCCCAAGCATCCCCACCCTCCCCAAGCATCCCCAACCCTACCCAACCATCCCCAAGCATCCCCAACCCTCCCCAAGCACCCCAAACCTCCCCAACCCACCCCTAGCATCCCCAACCCACCCCAAGCATCCCCAACCCTCCCCAAGCCTCCCCAACCAACCCCTAGCATCCCCAACCCTCCCCAACCCTACCCAAGCATCCCCAACCCTCCCCAAGCATCCCCAACCCTCCCCAAGCATCCCCAAGCCTCCCCAACCCACCCCTAGCATCCCCAACCCTCCCCAAGCCTCCGCAACCCTCCCCAAGCATTTCCAAGCCTCCCCAACCCTCCCCAAGCATCCCCAACCATCCCCAAGCATCCCCAACCCTCCCCAAGCACCCCCAAGCCTCCCCAACCCACCCCTAGCATCCCCAACCCTCCCCAACACTGCCCAAACCACCCAAGCCTCCCCAACCCACCCCTAGCATCCCCAACCCTCCCCAATCCTCCCCAAGCATCCCCAACCCCCTCCAAGCATCCCCAACCCTCCCCAAGCATCCCCAACCCTCCCCAAGCATTCCCAACCCTCCCCAAGCATTCCCAAGCATCCCCACTCTCCCCAAGCATCCCCAACCCTACCCAGCCATCCCCAAGCATCCCCAACCCTCCCCAAGCCTCCCCAACCCACCACCCCTAGCTTCCCCAACCCTCCCCAAGCATCCCCAACCCTCCCCAAGCACCCCAAGCCTCCCCAAGCATCCCCAAGCCTCCCCAACCCACCCCTAGCATCCCCAACCCTCCCCTAGCATCCCCAACCCTCCCAAAGCTTCCCCAACCCTCCCCAACCCTCCCCAAGCATCCCCAACCCTCCCCAAGCATTCCCAACCCTCCCCAAGCATTCCCAAGCATCCCCACCCTCCCCAAGCATCCCCAACCCTACCCAGCCATCCCCAAGCATCCCCAACCCTCCCCAAGCACCCCAACTCCCCACCCCTAGCATCCCCAACCCTCCCCAAGCATCCCCAACCCTCCCCAACCAACCCCTAGCATCCCCAACCCTCCCCAACCCTACCCAAGCATCCCCAACCCTCCCCAAGCATCCCCAACCCTCCCCAAGCATCCCCAACCCTCCCCAAGCATCCCCAAGCCTCCCCAACCCACCCCTAGCATCCCCAACCCCCTCCAAGCATCCCCAACCCTCCCCAAGCATCCCCAACCATCCCCAAGCCTCCCCAAGCCTCCCCAACCCACCCCTAGCATCCCCAACCCTCCCCAACCCTCCCCAAGCATCCCCATACCTCCCCAACCCTCCCCAAGCATCCCCAACCATCCCCAAGCATCCCCAACCCTCCCCAAGCACCCCCAAGCCTCCCCAACCCACCCCTAGCATCCCCAACCCTCCCCAAGCATCCCCAACCCTCCCCAACACTGCCCAAACCACCCAAGCCTCCCCAACCCACCCCTAGCATCCCCAACCCTCCCCAATCCTCCCCAAGCATCCCCAACCCCCTCCAAGCATCCCCAACCCTCCCCAAGCATCCCCAACCATCCCCAAGCCTCCCCAAGCCTCCCCAACCCACCCCTAGCATCCCCAACCCTCCCCAACCCTCCCCAAGCATCCCCAACCCCCTCCATGCATCCCCAACCCTCCCCAAGCATCCCCAACCATCCCCAAGCCTCCCCAAGCATCCCCAACCCTCCCAAAGCATCCCCAACCCTCCCCAAGCACCCGCAAGCCTCCCCAACCCACCACCCATAGCTTCCTCAACCCTCCCCAAGAATCACCAACCCTCCCCAAGCATCCCCAACCCTCCCCAAGCATCCCCAACCCTCCCCAAGCATCCCCAAGCCTCCCCAACCCACCCCTAGCATCCTCAACCCTCCCCAAGCATCCCCAACCCTCCCCGACCCTCCCCAAGCATCCCCAACCCTCCCCAAGCATTTCCAATCCTCCCCAACCCTCCCCAAGCATTCCCAAGCATCCCCAACCCTCCCCAAGCACCCCCAACCCACCCGTAGCATCCCCAACCCTCCCCAAGCATCCCCAAGCATCCCCAACCCTCCCCAAGCCTCCCCAACCAACCCCTAGCATCCCCAACCCTCCCCAACCCTACCCAAGCATCCCCAACCCTCCCCAAGCACCCCCAACCCTCCCCAAGCATCCCCAACCCTCCCCAAGCATCCCGAAGCCTCCCCAACCCACCCTCTAGCATCCCCAACCCTCCCCAAGCCTCCCCAACCCTCCCCAAGCATTTCCAAGCCTCCCCAACCCTCCCCAAGCATCCCTAACCATCCCCAAGCATCCCCAACCCTCCCCAAGCACCCCCAAGCCTCCCCAACCCACCCCTAGCATCCCCAACCCTCCCCAAGCATCCCCAACCCTCCCCAACACTGCCCAAACCACCCAAGCCTCCCCAACCCACCCCTAGCATCCCCAACCCTCCCCAATCCTCCCCAAGCATCCCCAACCCCCTCCAAGCATCCCCAACCCTCCCCAAGCATCCCCAACCATCCCCAAGCCTCCCCAAGCCTCCCCAACCCACCCCTAGCATACATAAGGGAACATTTCGGCATTTTGTGTATGATCAGTGAGAAAGTCCATATTGCAAATGTACGGTCCCTTACCCGACGTCCGAAATCGTTTGTAAAATTCGCGGTCGGCGTCGGGACGTGCGGTAGGGCCGGACCTACCGGGAAGTCGTCGAATGAACTTTGTCGGACTTTCGGTTCCCGTTTAAAAAAAAAAACAAGTTTCGGACCGTTTTTCCGCCGTCCCGGACACTCCCACCAGATGGCATACGGAATCATATGGCAATTTGGCAAAACATCACGAATCGCGACGGGGCCTTATCTCAAAAACTGAAAATATTTCGAAGCCGAAACTTGGCGAGCGTAGGTTTGGCTCAAGGGGCAGATGGCCCCGAACGGGATGGCGTCTAGGCCTCGACGGTTTTTGAGCTACGGCCATTTTTCTGGGATTAAAGGCTTAAAATGGAAGTAGAGACATCATTTTTCCACTTCGGGTCAAAGCCAAGGAGCCTCCGGTGTCAATAAAAAAAGAACCAGCCATTTATCTATCGTCATTTAAGAGAAACGGAACAATGACAAATTGGTGATGGTCACAAATAGGCGTTTTTTTTTTTCAACGGTTACAGATCCAGTTGCAGGGTGTTCATACGAATCTTTTTAAAGTGTGCTGCGGAGCTCTGCGACATTTCTGTGATTTTCTATGATTTTCTGAAATAACACAATAACCGACCATTAGAATAGTAGGCCCAAAATGAAGCCTGCCCCACAATGTCATTTGCTTTTGAGTGACAGTGAGAGAACCGTTAGGGTGAGAAGAAAAATTCCACCACATGAATGTTCCTAAGGTCCTCCCGATCTCAACAAGCCTAACCTTGACCGTGTGGCATTAACCCTTCACAGTAAAACAGTGTTTTTTGATCTCACAGATTACAGTGTCATCTCTCCCCATAGGAATACATTGCCTGCACCCCTAATTTCAACCTGAGGCCTATGTGGGTTATGAATGCCGTATGAACCTGTCTTCGGTACCAGTCCATCAGGCCACTATGAGGTCTACCTGTGTCGATTCTAAGCTTCCTGGACCAACCGGAAGTGGTTCAAATCACCCTAAAAGTGTTTACCCATACACTGCATGCAGTTTGATAGACATAGTGCATTCAACCCTATGTAGATCAGTCAATTCTTAACGTAAGGACTTAAAACTCAGGATTCTGTAACAGCATACCCCAATGAGGATATGTGTTGATTTATAACTTCCTGTGCCAACCGGAAGTGCCATAATTGGTGTCTCAGGGGCTGTTTCGAAGGGTTAAAAAATTCAGATCTGTCCAAAACTTCATATATGTGATTAGGCAACCCCCATGAACTGTAAATCAGTCATTTTTCCCCAAAAAAATCAAAGGAAAAAAAAATTGCACTAAAACACAACTTGGATGGAGGGACGTATTGGGGTGCGTAGAGACAGACAGTGGCCGCAATAGTTAGCTTTGTTGGAGCTAAAAAAGAACGGTCGGACCTAGAGTTCCGAAACTTTAGAAACCTGTTCTAGACCTCCGGGCCATGGTGCGTGGCGAGTTACGTGGCTCTAGATGGTTCTCGGACCGAGAAACAGCCTCGTACATTTGAAATAACTTCAATTCATTTTTGCATCACGAAAATGACGACGTTTAGAAAAGTCTCAGAGACGCAAGGCTAGGTGCGTTGAAACCGGCTCGGCCCATAGAGACGGACCCCAAAGTTTCTGTCCGATAGCTCGTTCAAGGACCCCGTAGCAAGGCATGGAAATAAGTGGATTTTCAGCACCAATTAGGGTTTTTCTCGGACACCAAATGACCTATCGAGCCGAAACTCGGGATTCGGGGTCGCCTCACATAGGACTTCACATAATGTCCGAACTGGACCCGCAGCTAGAACGTAACTATGTGTTTTACCTTTTTATTATGTTTTAAACTAGAGGCGCTGTGAATTATGGGACTGCTCTGACATATATGATAGTTGGCATCTAAATGAGTAGGAAACAGTGGGTTTGGTGTCATAATGACATCTAATTGACTGATGGACACTGACTTGCTAGTTGACTTTTGTACATTTGCAATATGTTTAAACAGAGAGGGACCATCACCAAAATGGCATTCTGAAATCAACACAAAAAATGGCATCACCATAGTCTCCAGACTGTGCTGAGTTCAACGAGCTATCCCGCTTGACCGTAGCTCGCTCGGTCTAGGCGCAGCAACCATTAGAATATTAGGCCCAAAATGAAGCCTGCCCCACAATGTAATTTGCTTTTGAGTGACAGTGAGAGAACCGTTAGGGTGAGAAGAAAAATTCCACCATAGGAATGTTCATAAGGTCCTCCCGATCTGAACAAGCCTAACCTTGACCGTGTGACATTAACCCTTAACAGTAAAACAGTGTTTTTTGATCTCACAGATTACAGTGTCATCTCTCCCCATAGGAATACATAGCCTGCACCACAAAATTCAACCTGAGGCCTTTTTTATTTTATTTTTTTTTATTTTACCTTTATTTAACCAGGCAAGTCAGTTAAGAACAAATTCTTATTTTCAATGACGGCCTGGGAACAGTGGGTTAACTGCCTGTTCAGGGGCAGAACGACAGATTTGTACCTTGTCAGCTCGGGGGTTTGAACTCGCAACCTTCCGGTTACTAGTCCAACGCTCTAACCACTAGGCTACCCTGCCGCCCCTATGTGGGTTATGAATGCCGTATGAACCTGTCTTCGGTACCAGTCCATCAGGCCACTATGAGGTCTACCTGTGTTGATTCTAAGCTTCCTGGACCAACCGGAAGTGGTTCAAATCACCCTAAAAGTGTTTACCCATACATTGCATGCAGTTTGATAGACATAGTGCATTCAACCCTGTGTAGATCAGTCAATTCTTAACGTAAAGACTTAAAACTCGGGATTCTGTAAGTGGCCATGTCAATCAAGACATGTGGTGATTTATAGCTTCCTGTGCCAACCGGAAGTGCCATAATTGGTGTCTCAGGGGCTGTTTCGAAGGGTTAAAAAAGTCAGATCTGTCCAAAACTTCATATATGTGATTAGGCAACCCCCATGAACTGTAAATCAGTCATTTTTCCCCAAAAAAATCAAAGGAAAAAAAAATTGCACTAAAACACAACTTGGATGGAGGGACGTATTGGGGTGCGTAGAGACAGACAGTGGCCGCAATAGTTAGCTTTGTTGGAGCTAAAAAAGAACGGTCGGACCTAGAGTTCCGAAACTTTAGAAACCTGTTCTAGACCTCCGGGCCATGGTGCGTGGCGAGTTACGTGGCTCTAGACGGTTCTCGGACCGAGAAACAGCCTCGTACATTTAGAATAACTTCAATTCATTTTTGCATCACGAAAATGACGACGTTTAGAAAAGTCTCAGAGACGCAAGGCTAGGTGCGTTGAAACCGGCTCGGCACATAGAGACGGACCCCAAAGTTTCTGTCCGATAGCTCATTCAAGGACCCCGTAGCAAGTCATGGAAAATAGTGGATTTTCAGCACCAATTAGGGTTTTTCTCGGACACCAAATGACCTATCGAGCCGAAACTCGGGATTCGGGGTCGCCTCACATAGGACTTCACATAATGTCCGAACTGGACCCGCAGCTAGAACGTAACTATGTGTTTTACCTTTTTATTATGTTTTCAACTAGAGGCGCTGTGAATTATGGGCCTGCTCTGACATATGTGATAGTTGGCTACTAAATGAGTAGGAAAAAGTGGGTTTGGTGTCATAATGACATCTAATTGACTGATGGACACTGACTTGCTAGTTGACTTTTGTACATTTGCAATATGTTTAAACGGAGAGGGACCATCACCAAAATGGCATTCTGAAATCAACACAAAAAATGGCATCACCATAGTCTCCAGACTGTTCTGAGTTCAACGAGCTATCCCGCTTGACCGTAGCTCGCTCGGTCTAGGCGCAGCGACCATTACAATAGTAGGCCCAATATGAAGCCTGCACCACAATGTCATTTGCTTTTGGGTGACAGTGAGAGAACCGTTAGAGTGAGAAGAAAAATTCCACCACATGAATGTTCCTAAGGTCCTCCCGATCTGAACAAGCCTAACCTTGACCGTGTGGCATTAACCCTTCACAGTAAAACAGTGTTTTTTGATCTCACAGATTACAGTGTCATCTCTCCCCATAGGAATACATTGCCTGCACCCCTAATTTCAACCTGAGGCCTATGTGGGTTATGAATGCCGTATGAAGCTGTCTTCGGTACCAGTCCATCAGGCCACTATGAGGTCTACCTGTGTTGATTCTAAGCTTCCTGGACCAACCGGAAGTGGTTAAAATGCCCCTAAAAGTGTTTACCCATACACTGCATGCAGTTTGATAGACATAGTGCATTCAACCCTGTGTAGATCAGTCAATTCTTAACGTAAGGACTTAAAACTCAGGATTCTGTAACAGCATACCCCAATGAGGATATGTGTTGATTTATAACTTCCTGTGCCAACCGGAAGTGCCATAATTGGTGTCTCAGGGGCTGTTTCGAAGGGTTAAAAAAGTCTGATCTTTCCAAAACTTCATATGTGTGATTAGGCAACCCCCATGAACTGTAAATCAGTCATTTTTCCCCAAAAAAATCAAAGGAAAAAAAAATTGCACTAAAACACAACTTGGATGGAGGGACGTATTGGGGTGCGTAGAGACAGACAGTGGCTCCAATAGTTAGCTTTGTTGGAGCTAAAAAAGAACGGTCGGACCTAGAGTTCCGAAACTTTAGAAACCTGTTCTAGACCTCCGGGCCATGGTGCGTGGCGAGTTACGTGGCTCTAGATGGTTCTCGGACCGAGAAACAGCCTCGTACATTTGAAATAACTTCAATTCATTTTTGCATCACGAAAATGACGACGTTTAGAAAAGTCTCAGAGACGCAAGGCTAGGTGCGTTGAAACCGGCTCGGCCCATAGAGACGGACCCCAAAGTTTCTGTCCGATAGCTCGTTCAAGGACCCCGTAGCAAGGCATGGAAATAAGTGGATTTTCAGCACCAATTAGGGTTTTTCTCGGACACCAAATGACCTATCGAGCCGAAACTCGGGATTCGGGGTCGCCTCACATAGGACTTCACATAATGTCCGAACTGGACCCGCAGCTAGAACGTAACTATGTGTTTTACCTTTTTATTATGTTTTAAACTAGAGGCGCTGTGAATTATGGGACTGCTCTGACATATATGATAGTTGGCATCTAAATGAGTAGGAAACAGTGGGTTTGGTGTCATAATGACATCTAATTGACTGATGGACACTGACTTGCTAGTTGACTTTTGTACATTTGCAATATGTTTAAACGGAGAGGGACCATCACCAAAATGGCATTCTGAAATCAACACAAAAAATGGCATCACCATAGTCTCCAGACTGTTCTGAGTTCAACGAGCTATCCCGCTTGACCGTAGCTCGCTCGGTCTAGGCGCAGCGACCATTACAATAGTAGGCCCAATATGAAGCCTGCACCACAATGTCATTTGCTTTTGGGTGACAGTGAGAGAACCGTTAGAGTGAGAAGAAAAATTCCACCACATGAATGTTCCTAAGGTCCTCCCGATCTGAACAAGCCTAACCTTGACCGTGTGGCATTAACCCTTCACAGTAAAACAGTGTTTTTTGATCTCACAGATTACAGTGTCATCTCTCCCCATAGGAATACATTGCCTGCACCCCTAATTTCAACCTGAGGCCTATGTGGGTTATGAATGCCGTATGAAGCTGTCTTCGGTACCAGTCCATCAGGCCACTATGAGGTCTACCTGTGTTGATTCTAAGCTTCCTGGACCAACCGGAAGTGGTTAAAATGCCCCTAAAAGTGTTTACCCATACACTGCATGCAGTTTGATAGACATAGTGCATTCAACCCTGTGTAGATCAGTCAATTCTTAACGTAAGGACTTAAAACTCAGGATTCTGTAACAGCATACCCCAATGAGGATATGTGTTGATTTATAACTTCCTGTGCCAACCGGAAGTGCCATAATTGGTGTCTCAGGGGCTGTTTCGAAGGGTTAAAAAAGTCTGATCTTTCCAAAACTTCATATGTGTGATTAGGCAACCCCCATGAACTGTAAATCAGTCATTTTTCCCCAAAAAAATCAAAGGAAAAAAAAATTGCACTAAAACACAACTTGGATGGAGGGACGTATTGGGGTGCGTAGAGACAGACAGTGGCTCCAATAGTTAGCTTTGTTGGAGCTAAAAAAGAACCGTCGGACCTAGAGTTCCGAAACTTTAGAAACCTGTTCTAGACCTCCCGTAGATGGTGCGTGGTGAGTTACGTGGCTCTAGAAGGTTCTCGGACCGAGAAACAGCCTCGTACATTTGAAATAACTTCAATTCATTTTTGCATCACGAAAATGACGACATTTAGAAATGTCCCAGAGTCGCAAGACTAGGTGCATTGCGAACGTCTCGGCCCATATAGACAGACCCCAACGTTTCTGTCCGATATCTCATTCAAGGACCCCGTAGCAAGTCATGGAAAATAGTGGATTTTCAGCACCAATTAGGGTTTTTCTCGGACACCAAATGACCTATCGAGCCGAAACTTGGGATTCGGGGTCGCCTCAGCTAGGCCAACACATAACATAAGAAATGGACCCGCAGCTAGAACGTAACTACGTGTTTTATGGTTTTTTTATGGTTTGTACCGAAGGCGTTGTGAATTTTGGGCCAGCTCTGAAGTATGTAATAGTTGGCTACTAAACGAGTTGGAAAAAGTGGGTTTGGTGTCAGTTTGTATCAGTTTGGTGGTCAGAATGATATCTAATTGACTGATGGACTCTTGTCCACTTGACTCTTGTACATTTGCAATATGATTCTATAGTGAAAAAACATCACCAAAAGCGACATTCTGAAATCAACCCAAACGAGCGATTGAGATGACCCAGAATCACTGCAAAGCCATCCCGAGTTCATCGGGCCAGTCAATTTCACATTCCTGCAGGATTTTTATAGCATGACAAATTCGTGATGGTACCTGCCCATTAAAACATATTGCAAATGCACAGTGACTTTGAAAAAGTAAGAAACAAAAAAAAATACATCTAAAATTTTTTGAGCATGACAAATTCGTGATGGTACCTGCCCATTAAAACATATTCCAAATGCACAGTGACTTTGAAAAAGTAAGAAACAAAAAAAAATACATCTAAATTTTTTTGAGCATGACAAATTCGTGATGGTACCTGCCCATTGAAACATATTGCAAATGCACAGTGACTTTGAAAAAGTAAGGAAACATAAACAAATTCGATAAACAAATTCGTGATGGTACCTGCCCATTAAAACATATTCCAAATGCACAGTGACTTTGAAAAAGTAAGGAAACATAAACAAATTCGATAAACAAATTCGTGATGGTACCTGCCCATTAAAACATATTCCAAATGCACAGTGACTTTGAAAAAGTAAGGAAACATAAACAAATTCGATGAACAAATTCGTGATGGTACCTGCCCATTGAAACATATTGCAAATGCACAGTGACTTTGAAAAAGTAAGGAAACATAAACAAATTCGATAAACAAATTCGTGATGGTACCTGCCCATTAAAACATATTCCAAATGCACAGTGACTTTGAAAAAGTAAGGAAACAAAAAAAAATACATCTAAAAAATTTTGAGCATGACAAATTCGTGATGGTACCTGCCCATTGAAACATATTGCAAATGCACAGTGACTTTGAAAAAGTAAGGAAATATAAACAAATTCGATAAACAAATTCGTGATGGTACCTGCCCATTGAAACATATTGCAAATGCACAGTGACTTTGAAAAAGTAAGGAAACATAAACAAATTCGATGAACAAATTCGTGATGGTACCTGCCCATTAAAACATATTCCAAATGCACAGTGACTTTGAAAAAGTAAGAAACAAAAAAAAATACATCTAAAAAATTTTGAGCATGACAAATTCGTGATGGTACCTGCCCATTGAAACATATTGCAAATGCACAGTGACTTTGAAAAAGTAAGGAAACATAAACAAATTCGATAAACAAATTCGTGATGGTACCTGCCCATTAAAACATATTCCAAATGCACAGTGACTTTGAAAAAGTAAGAAACAAAAAAAAATACATCTAAAATTTTTTGAGCATGACAAATTCGTGATGGTACCTGCCCATTGAAACATATTGCAAATGCACAGTGACTTTGAAAAAGTAAGGAAACATAAACAAATTCGTGATGGTACCTGCCCATTAAAACATATTCCAAATGCACAGTGACTTTGAAAAAGTAAGAAACAAAAAAAAATACATCTAAAATTTTTTGAGCATGACAAATTCGTGATGGTACCTGCCCATTGAAACATATTGCAAATGCACAGTGACTTTGAAAAAGTAAGGAAACATAAACAAATTCGATAAACAAATTCGTGATGGTACCTGCCCATTAAAACATATTCCAAATGCACAGTGACTTTGAAAAAGTAAGGAAACAAAAAAAAATACATCTAAAAAATTTTGAGCATGACAAATTCGTGATGGTACCTGTCCATTGAAACATATTGCAAATGCACAGTGACTTTGAAAAAGTAAGGAAACATAAACAAATTCGATAAACAAATTCGTGATGGTACCTGCCCATTAAAACATATTCCAAATGCACAGTGACTTTGAAAAAGTAAGGAAACAAAAAAAAATACATCTAAAAAATTTTGAGCATGACAAATTCGTGATGGTACCTGCCCATTGAAACATATTGCAAATGCACAGTGACTTTGAAAAAGTAAGGAAACATAAACAAATTCGATAAACAAATTCGTGATGGTACCTGCCCATTAAAACATATTCCAAATGCACAGTGACTTTGAAAAAGTAAGAAACAAAAAAAAATACATCTAAAATTTTTTGAGCATGACAAATTCGTGATGGTACCTGCCCATTGAAACATATTGCAAATGCACAGTGACTTTGAAAAAGTAAGGAAACATAAACAAATTCGATAAACAAATTCGTGATGGTACCTGCCCATTAAAACATATTCCAAATGCACAGTGACTTTGAAAAAGTAAGGAAACAAAAAAAAATACATCTAAAAAATTTTGAGCATGACAAATTCGTGATGGTACCTGCCCATTGAAACATATTGCAAATGCACAGTGACTTTGAAAAAGTAAGGAAACATAAACAAATTCGATAAACAAATTCGTGATGGTACCTGCCCATTAAAACATATTCCAAATGCACAGTGACTTTGAAAAAGTAAGGAAACATAAACAAAAAAACATCCCAAAAAATGTTGGGTAACCAGCTGCATATTTTAGATCACAAGCTTGAATTTTGAGCATGACAAATTCGTGATGGTACCTGCCCATTGAAACATATTGCAAATGCACAGTGACTTTGAAAAAGTAAGGAAACATAAACAAATTCGATAAACAAATTCGTGATGGTACCTGCCCATTAAAACATATTCCAAATGCACAGTGACTTTGAAAAAGTAAGAAACAAAAAAAAATACATCTAAAATTTTTTGAGCATGACAAATTCGTGATGGTACCTGCCCATTGAAACATATTGCAAATGCACAGTGACTTTGAAAAAGTAAGGAAACATAAACAAATTCGATAAACAAATTCGTGATGGTACCTGCCCATTAAAACATATTCCAAATGCACAGTGACTTTGAAAAAGTAAGGAAACAAAAAAAAATACATCTAAAAAATTTTGAGCATGACAAATTCGTGATGGTACCTGCCCATTGAAACATATTGCAAATGCACAGTGACTTTGAAAAAGTAAGGAAACATAAACAAATTCGATAAACAAATTCGTGATGGTACCTGCCCATTAAAACATATTCCAAATGCACAGTGACTTTGAAAAAGTAAGGAAACATAAACAAAAAAACATCCCAAAAAATGTTGGGTAACCAGCTGCATATTTTAGATCACAAGCTTGAATTTTGAGCATGACAAATTCGTGATGGTACCTGCCCATTAAAACATATTGCAAATGCACAGTGACTTTGAAAAAGTAAGGAAACATAAACAAAAAAACATCCCAAAATTTTTTTTTTGGGTTACCAGTTGCATATTTTAGATCACCAGGTGCACATTTCAGGTCACCAGGTGCACATTTCAGATCACCAGGTGCACGGAGGAAAATATTTACTTTTGACTTTGACTTTTGACTTCCTATGACATCATATTGCAAATGGAGAAAACATATGCCTTATGCACAAGTAAAACAAAAAGAAATATGTAATACAAGTTGACCAAGGTATAGTTTGAGCAAAGTAAAGTTTGAATTTTGAGCATGACAAATTCGTGATGGTACCTGCCCATTAAAACATATTGCAAATGCACAGTGACTTTGAAAAAGTAAGGAAACATAAACAAAAAAACATCCCAAAAATTTTTTTGGGGGTTACCAGTTGCATATTTTAGATCACCAGGTGCACATTTCAGGTCACCAGGTGCACATTTCAGATCACCAGGTGCACGGAGGAAAATATTTACTTTTGACTTTGACTTTTGACTTCCTATGACATCATATTGCAAATGGAGAAAACATATGCCTTATGCACAAGTAAAACAAAAAGAAATATGTAATACAAGTTGACCAAGGTATAGTTTGAGCAAAGTAAAGTTTGAATTTTGAGCATGACAAATTCGTGATGGTATCTGCCCATTAAAACATATTGCAAATGCACAGTGACTTTGAAAAAGTAAGGAAACAAACAAAAAAAATCAAAAACATTTTGTTGCACATTTTAGATCATCAGTTGCACGGAGGAAAATCGTTACTTTTGACTTTGACTTTTGACTTCCTCTGACATCATATTGCAAATGGAGAAAACATATGCCTTATGCACAAGTAAAAAAAATATGATAATAAAGCATGACTAAAGTATGTTGATAAAGTTCTTATACATGTGTTATTGACACAAAAATCGAAAGAATTTTGAAAAAAGGTCAAGAAAGCACTTTTTTAACTTCTTGAATCTACTTGAGACGCACATGTCCCAAGTAGGCACCTGGAAATGCAAATGCGCTACGCTAAATGCTAAATGTACTCGTTAAAACTCAAACCTTGATCAAAATTCACAAGCAGGGTATTAAATTAAAGCTACACTCGTTGTGAACCTAGCCAGCAAGTCAGATTTTTAAAATGCTTTTCGGCGAAAGCATCAGAAGCTATTATCTGATAGCATGCACCCCCCAAAATGCCAGCTCGACACGTAAACAACAGATTTTGCGATAGACGGCGCTACCCAAAACGCAGAAATAAAATATAAAACATTCATTACCTTAGACGAGCTTCTTTCTTGGCACTCCTATATGCCCCATAAACATCACTATTGGGTCTTTTTTTCGTTTAAATCGGTCCATATATACCCAAAATAGCTTTGTATAGAAGTAGTGTCATTCAGAAAAATTCATCGTTTTTAAACGCTGCGTAATTTTTTAAAATTAAAAAAGTCGACGATAAACTTTCACAAAACACTTCGAAATCCTTTTGTAATCCAACTTTAGGTATTAGTAAACGTTTATAATCTATCAAAACGATTACAGGGCGATGTCTCTTCAATAGGTCCTCACTTCAAAAACAATGCAATCTGATCTCTCCCTGAACTGCATCCGGGTGAAGACTGGAGAACTTGGGGTCAGACAGATGGATTTTCCAACAATTAATTCGATTGAAAATTAGTACAATGGCGCCATCGTGCGGAATTTGTAGACGGTGCAGGCAAATTCCCATTAAATTCTGTTCTCCTTTAACAACTGGTGGAAGTGACTTATGGAAATTATTTTTTGCTTTCAGAGAGCAGTTTTTCTTGCGTTTTTCAATGAAACACACGCTCTGTTATAGTCACAGCCGTGATTTAACCAGTTTTATAAACTTCAGAGTGTTTTCTATCCACACATACTAATCATATGCATATACTATATTCCTGGCATGAGTAGCAGGACGCTGAAAAGTTGCGCGATTTTTAACAGAATTTTCAAAAAAGGGGGGGGTAGATGTAACAGGTTTTAAGGATGTATGAAGTTTTTTACCAAATTTTGACATTTTTGACTTTTGACTTTTGACTTCCTATGAAATCATATTCCAAATGGAGAAAACATATGCCTTATGCACAAGTAAAAAAAAAAATATATATATGATAATAAAGTATGACTAAAGTATGTTGATAAAGTTCTTATACATGTGTAATTGACACAAAAATCGAAAGAATTTTGAAAAAAGGTCCAGAAAGCACTTTTTTAAGGATGTGTGAAGTTTTTTACCAAATTTTGACATTTTTGACTTTTGACTTTTGACTTCCTATGAAATCATATTGCAAATGGACAAAACATATGCCTTATGCGCATGTACTTAAAAAAAATATATATATGATGACAAAAGTATACTCATACAGTTCTTACACATGTGTAATTGACAAAAAACTCGAAAGAATTTCGAAAAAAGGTCCAGAAAGCACTTTTTTAAGGGGTTTTAAGTTTTTTTTTAAAAATTTCATTTTTCAAAATTTGGCTTTTGGATGTTGACTTGGGTGCCATTTGCAATATGAAATGCCCCGGTGGAACGCACACGCCCCCTATTGGAATTTTGAAGTGTTACAATTGGCAATTGCCATATGGCATTTGCAATATACTTTGCATGAATCAACGCCAAATTGGGTGGTATTGGCCATCGTGTATATGGTTTGTCCAATGCCAATATACCGCCATTTGATTTTGTCCAAATCAGGGGGGTATTCCCTTACATCCCCAACCCTCCCCAAGCCTCCCCAAGCATCCCCAACCCTCCCCAAGCATCCCCAACCCTCCCCAAGCATCCCCAAACCTCCCCAACATTCCCCTAGCATCCCCAACCCTCCCCAAGCATCCCCAAGCATCCCCAACCCTCCCCAAGCATCCCCAACCCTCCCCAAGCATCCCCAAACCTCCCCAACACTCCCCAAGCTTCCCCAACCCGCCCCAAGCATCCCCAACCCTCCCCAAGCACCCCCAAGCATCCCCAACCCTCCCCTGGCTTCCCCAACCCACCCCTAGCATCCCCAACCCTCCCCAAGCATCCCCAACCCTCCCCAACACTCCCCAAGCTTCCCCAACCCTCCCCAAGCATCCCCAACCCCCTCCAAGCATCCCCAACCCTCCCCAAGCATCCTTAACCATACCCAAGCCTCCCCAAGCATCCCCAACCCTCCCAAAGCATCCCCAACCCTCCCCAAGCACCCGCAAGCCTCCCCAACCCACCACGCATAGCTTCCTCAACCCTCCCCAAGAATCCCCAACCATCCCCAACCCTCCCCAAGCATCCCCAACCCTCCCCAAGCATCCCCAACCCTCCCCAAGCATTTCCAATCCTCCCCAACCCTCCCCAAGCATTCCCAAGCATCCCCACCCTCCCCAAGCATCCCCAACCCTACCCAACCATCCCCAAGCATCCCCAACCCTCCCCAAGCACCCCAAACCTCCCCAACCCACCCCTAGCATCCCCAACCCTCCCCAAGCATCCCCAACCCTCCCCAAGCCTCCCCAACCAACCCCTAGCATCCCCAACCCTCCCCAACCCTACCCAAGCATCCCCAACCCTCCCCAAGCATCCCCAACCCTCCCCAAGCATCCCCAACCCTCCCCAAGCATCCCCAAGCCTCCCCAACCCACCCCTAGCATCCCCAACCCTCCCCAAGCCTCCCCAACCCTCCCCAACCCTCCCCAAGCATTTCCAACCCTCCCCAAGCATCCCCAACCATCCCCAAGCATCCCCAACCCTCCCCAAGCACCCCCAAGCCTCCCCAACCCACCCCTAGCATCCCCAACCCTCCCAAGCATCCCCAAACCTCCCCAACACTCCCCAAGCTTCCCCAACCCTCCCCAAGCATCCCCAACCCTCCCCAAGCACCCCCAAGCATCCCCAACCCTCCCCAAGCATCCCCAACCCTCCCAAAGCATCCCCAAGCCTCCCCAACCCACCCCTAGCATCCCCAACCCTCCCCAAGCATCCCCAACCCTCCCCGACCCTCCCCAAGCATCCCCAACCCTCCCCAAGCATTTCCAATCCTCCCCAACCCTCCCCAAGCATTCCCAAGCATCCCCACCCTCCCCAAGCATCCCCAACCCTACCCAACCATCCCCAAGCATCCCCAACCCTCCCCAAGCACCCCAAACCTCCCCAACCCACCCCTAGCATCCCCAACCCTCCCCAAGCATCCCCAACCCTCCCCAAGCCTCCCCAACCAACCCCTAGCATCCCCAACCCTCCCCAACCCTCCCCAAGCATCCCCAACCCTCCCCAAGCATCCCCAACCCTCCCCAAGCATCCCCAACCCTCCCCAAGCATCCCCAAGCCTCCCCAACCCACCCCTAGCATCCCCAACCCTCCCCAAGCCTCCCCAACCCTCCCCAACCCTCCCCAAGCATTTCCAACCCTCCCCAAGCATCCCCAACCATCCCCAAGCATCCCCAACCCTCCCCAAGCACCCCCAAGCCTCCCCAACCCACCCCTAGCATCCCCAACCCTCCCCAAGCATCCCCAACCCTCCCCAACACTGCCCAAACCACCCAAGCCTCCCCAACCCACCCCTAGCATCCCCAACCCTCCCCAATCCTCCCCAAGCATCCCCAACCCCCTCCAAGCATCCCCAACCCTCCCCAAGCATCCCCAACCATCCCCAAGCCTCCCCAAGCCTCCCCAACCCACCCCTAGCATCCCCAACCCTCCCCAACCCTCCCCAAGCATCCCCATACCTCCCCAACACTCCCCTAGCATCCCCAAACCTCCCCAACACTCCCCAAGCTTCCCCAACCCTCCCCAAGCATCCCCAACCCTCCCCAAGCACCCCCAAGCATCCAAAACCCTCCCCAAGCATCCCCAACCCTCCCCAAGCATCCCCAAGCCTCCCCAACCCACCCCTAGCATCCCCAACCCTCCCCAAGCATCCCCAACCCTCCCCAAGCATTCCCAAGCATCCCCACCCTCCCCAAGCATCCCCAACCCTACCCAACCATCCCCAAGCATCCCCAACCCTCCCCAAGCACCCCAAACCTCCCCAACCCACCCCTAGCATCCCCAACCCTCCCCAAGCATCCCCAACCCTCCCCAAGCCTCCCCAACCAACCCCTAGCATCCCCAACCCTCCCCAACCCTACCCAAGCATCCCCAACCCTCCCCAAGCATCCCCAACCCTCCCCAAGCATCCCCAAGCCTCCCCAACCCACCCCTAGCATCCCCAACCCTCCCCAAGCCTCCGCAACCCTCCCCAAGCATTTCCAAGCCTCCCCAACCCTCCCCAAGCATCCCCAACCATCCCCAAGCATCCCCAACCCTCCCCAAGCACCCCCAAGCCTCCCCAACCCACCCCTAGCATCCCCAACCCTCCCCAACACTGCCCAAACCACCCAAGCCTCCCCAACCCACCCCTAGCATCCCCAACCCTCCCCAATCCTCCCCAAGCATCCCCAACCCCCTCCAAGCATCCCCAACCCTCCCCAAGCATCCCCAACCCTCCCCAAGCATTCCCAACCCTCCCCAAGCATTCCCAAGCATCCCCACTCTCCCCAAGCATCCCCAACCCTACCCAGCCATCCCCAAGCATCCCCAACCCTCCCCAAGCCTCCCCAACCCACCACCCCTAGCTTCCCCAACCCTCCCCAAGCATCCCCAACCCTCCCCAAGCACCCCAAGCCTCCCCAAGCATCCCCAAGCCTCCCCAACCCACCCCTAGCATCCCCAACCCTCCCCTAGCATCCCCAACCCTCCCAAAGCTTCCCCAACCCTCCCCAACCCTCCCCAAGCATCCCCAACCCTCCCCAAGCATTCCCAACCCTCCCCAAGCATTCCCAAGCATCCCCACCCTCCCCAAGCATCCCCAACCCTACCCAGCCATCCCCAAGCATCCCCAACCCTCCCCAAGCACCCCAACTCCCCACCCCTAGCATCCCCAACCCTCCCCAAGCATCCCCAAGCATCCCCAACCCTCCCCAACCAACCCCTAGCATCCCCAACCCTCCCCAACCCTACCCAAGCATCCCCAACCCTCCCCAAGCATCCCCAACCCTCCCCAAGCATCCCCAACCCTCCCCAAGCATCCCCAAGCCTCCCCAACCCACCCCTAGCATCCCCAACCCCCTCCAAGCATCCCCAACCCTCCCCAAGCATCCCCAACCATCCCCAAGCCTCCCCAAGCCTCCCCAACCCACCCCTAGCATCCCCAACCCTCCCCAACCCTCCCCAAGCATCCCCATACCTCCCCAACCCTCCCCAAGCATCCCCAACCATCCCCAAGCATCCCCAACCCTCCCCAAGCACCCCCAAGCCTCCCCAACCCACCCCTAGCATCCCCAACCCTCCCCAAGCATCCCCAACCCTCCCCAACACTGCCCAAACCACCCAAGCCTCCCCAACCCACCCCTAGCATCCCCAACCCTCCCCAATCCTCCCCAAGCATCCCCAACCCCCTCCAAGCATCCCCAACCCTCCCCAAGCATCCCCAACCATCCCCAAGCCTCCCCAAGCCTCCCCAACCCACCCCTAGCATCCCCAACCCTCCCCAACCCTCCCCAAGCATCCCCAACCCCCTCCATGCATCCCCAACCCTCCCCAAGCATCCCCAACCATCCCCAAGCCTCCCCAAGCATCCCCAACCCTCCCAAAGCATCCCCAACCCTCCCCAAGCACCCGCAAGCCTCCCCAACCCACCACCCATAGCTTCCTCAACCCTCCCCAAGAATCACCAACCCTCCCCAAGCATCCCCAACCCTCCCCAAGCATCCCCAACCCTCCCCAAGCATCCCCAAGCCTCCCCAACCCACCCCTAGCATCATCAACCCTCCCCAAGCATCCCCAACCCTCCCCGACCCTCCCCAAGCATCCCCAACCCTCCCCAAGCATTTCCAATCCTCCCCAACCCTCCCCAAGCATTCCCAAGCATCCCCAACCCTCCCCAAGCACCCCCAACCCACCCGTAGCATCCCCAACCCTCCCCAAGCATCCCCAAGCATCCCCAACCCTCCCCAAGCCTCCCCAACCAACCCCTAGCATCCCCAACCCTCCCCAACCCTACCCAAGCATCCCCAACCCTCCCCAAGCACCCCCAACCCTCCCCAAGCATCCCCAACCCTCCCCAAGCATCCCGAAGCCTCCCCAACCCACCCTCTAGCATCCCCAACCCTCCCCAAGCCTCCCCAACCCTCCCCAAGCATTTCCAAGCCTCCCCAACCCTCCCCAAGCATCCCTAACCATCCCCAAGCATCCCCAACCCTCCCCAAGCACCCCCAAGCCTCCCCAACCCACCCCTAGCATCCCCAACCCTCCCCAAGCATCCCCAACCCTCCCCAACACTGCCCAAACCACCCAAGCCTCCCCAACCCACCCCTAGCATCCCCAACCCTCCCCAATCCTCCCCAAGCATCCCCAACCCCCTCCAAGCATCCCCAACCCTCCCCAAGCATCCCCAACCATCCCCAAGCCTCCCCAAGCCTCCCCAACCCACCCCTAGCATACATAAGGGAACATTTCGGCATTTCGTGTATGATCAGTGAGAAAGTCCATATTGCAAATGTACGGTCCCTTACCCGACGTCCGAAATCGTTTGTAAAATTCGCGGTCGGCGTCGGGACGTGCGGTAGGGCCGGACCTACCGGGAAGTCGTCGAATGAACTTTGTCGGACTTTCGGTTCCCGTTTAAAAAAAAAAACAAGTTTCGGACCGTTTTTTCCGCCGTCCCGGACACTCCCACCAGATGGCATACGGAATCATATGGCAATTTGGCAAAACATCACGAATCGCGACGGGGCCTTATCTCAAAAACTGAAAATATTTCGAAGCCGAAACTTGGCGAGCGTAGGTTTGGCTCAAGGGGCAGATGGCCCCGAACGGGATGGCGTCTAGGCCTCGACGGTTTTTGAGCTACGGCCATTTTTCTGGGATTAAAGGCTTAAAATGGAAGTAGAGACATCATTTTTCCACTTCGGGTCAAAGCCAAGGAGCCTCCGGTGTCAATAAAAAAAGAACCAGCCATTTATCTATCGTCATTTAAGAGAAACGGAACAATGACAAATTGGTGATGGTCACAAATAGGCGTTTTTTTTTTTTCAACGGTTACAGATCCAGTTGCAGGGTGTTCATACGAATCTTTTTAAAGTGTGCTGCGGAGCTCTGCGACATTTCTGTGATTTTCTATGATTTTCTGAAATAACACAATAACCGACCATTAGAATAGTAGGCCCAAAATGAAGCCTGCCCCACAATGTCATTTGCTTTTGAGTGACAGTGAGAGAACCGTTAGGGTGAGAAGAAAAATTCCACCACATGAATGTTCCTAAGGTCCTCCCGATCTCAACAAGCCTAACCTTGACCGTGTGGCATTAACCCTTCACAGTAAAACAGTGTTTTTTGATCTCACAGATTACAGTGTCATCTCTCCCCATAGGAATACATTGCCTGCACCCCTAATTTCAACCTGAGGCCTATGTGGGTTATGAATGCCGTATGAACCTGTCTTCGGTACCAGTCCATCAGGCCACTATGAGGTCTACCTGTGTCGATTCTAAGCTTCCTGGACCAACCGGAAGTGGTTCAAATCACCCTAAAAGTGTTTACCCATACACTGCATGCAGTTTGATAGACATAGTGCATTCAACCCTATGTAGATCAGTCAATTCTTAACGTAAGGACTTAAAACTCAGGATTCTGTAACAGCATACCCCAATGAGGATATGTGTTGATTTATAACTTCCTGTGCCAACCGGAAGTGCCATAATTGGTGTCTCAGGGGCTGTTTCGAAGGGTTAAAAAATTCAGATCTGTCCAAAACTTCATATATGTGATTAGGCAACCCCCATGAACTGTAAATCAGTCATTTTTCCCCAAAAAAATCAAAGGAAAAAAAAATTGCACTAAAACACAACTTGGATGGAGGGACGTATTGGGGTGCGTAGAGACAGACAGTGGCCGCAATAGTTAGCTTTGTTGGAGCTAAAAAAGAACGGTCGGACCTAGAGTTCCGAAACTTTAGAAACCTGTTCTAGACCTCCGGGCCATGGTGCGTGGCGAGTTACGTGGCTCTAGATGGTTCTCGGACCGAGAAACAGCCTCGTACATTTGAAATAACTTCAATTCATTTTTGCATCACGAAAATGACGACGTTTAGAAAAGTCTCAGAGACGCAAGGCTAGGTGCGTTGAAACCGGCTCGGCCCATAGAGACGGACCCCAAAGTTTCTGTCCGATAGCTCGTTCAAGGACCCCGTAGCAAGGCATGGAAATAAGTGGATTTTCAGCACCAATTAGGGTTTTTCTCGGACACCAAATGACCTATCGAGCCGAAACTCGGGATTCGGGGTCGCCTCACATAGGACTTCACATAATGTCCGAACTGGACCCGCAGCTAGAACGTAACTATGTGTTTTACCTTTTTATTATGTTTTAAACTAGAGGCGCTGTGAATTATGGGACTGCTCTGACATATATGATAGTTGGCATCTAAATGAGTAGGAAACAGTGGGTTTGGTGTCATAATGACATCTAATTGACTGATGGACACTGACTTGCTAGTTGACTTTTGTACATTTGCAATATGTTTAAACAGAGAGGGACCATCACCAAAATGGCATTCTGAAATCAACACAAAAAATGGCATCACCATAGTCTCCAGACTGTGCTGAGTTCAACGAGCTATCCCGCTTGACCGTAGCTCGCTCGGTCTAGGCGCAGCAACCATTAGAATATTAGGCCCAAAATGAAGCCTGCCCCACAATGTCATTTGCTTTTGAGTGACAGTGAGAGAACCGTTAGGGTGAGAAGAAAAATTCCACCATAGGAATGTTCATAAGGTCCTCCCGATCTGAACAAGCCTAACCTTGACCGTGTGACATTAACCCTTAACAGTAAAACAGTGTTTTTTGATCTCACAGATTACAGTGTCATCTCTCCCCATAGGAATACATAGCCTGCACCACAAAATTCAACCTGAGGCCTATGTGGGTTATGAATGCCGTATGAACCTGTCTTCGGTACCAGTCCATCAGGCCACTATGAGGTCTACCTGTGTTGATTCTAAGCTTCCTGGACCAACCGGAAGTGGTTCAAATCACCCTAAAAGTGTTTACCCATACATTGCATGCAGTTTGATAGACATAGTGCATTCAACCCTGTGTAGATCAGTCAATTCTTAACGTAAAGACTTAAAACTCGGGATTCTGTAAGTGGCCATGTCAATCAAGACATGTGGTGATTTATAGCTTCCTGTGCCAACCGGAAGTGCCATAATTGGTGTCTCAGGGGCTGTTTCGAAGGGTTAAAAAAGTCAGATCTGTCCAAAACTTCATATATGTGATTAGGCAACCCCCATGAACTGTAAATCAGTCATTTTTCCCCAAAAAAATCAAAGGAAAAAAAAATTGCACTAAAACACAACTTGGATGGAGGGACGTATTGGGGTGCGTAGAGACAGACAGTGGCCGCAATAGTTAGCTTTGTTGGAGCTAAAAAAGAACGGTCGGACCTAGAGTTCCGAAACTTTAGAAACCTGTTCTAGACCTCCGGGCCATGGTGCGTGGCGAGTTACGTGGCTCTAGACGGTTCTCGGACCGAGAAACAGCCTCGTACATTTAGAATAACTTCAATTCATTTTTGCATCACGAAAATGACGACGTTTAGAAAAGTCTCAGAGACGCAAGGCTAGGTGCGTTGAAACCGGCTCGGCACATAGAGACGGACCCCAAAGTTTCTGTCCGATAGCTCATTCAAGGACCCCGTAGCAAGTCATGGAAAATAGTGGATTTTCAGCACCAATTAGGGTTTTTCTCGGACACCAAATGACCTATCGAGCCGAAACTCGGGATTCGGGGTCGCCTCACATAGGACTTCACATAATGTCCGAACTGGACCCGCAGCTAGAACGTAACTATGTGTTTTACCTTTTTATTATGTTTTCAACTAGAGGCGCTGTGAATTATGGGCCTGCTCTGACATATGTGATAGTTGGCTACTAAATGAGTAGGAAAAAGTGGGTTTGGTGTCATAATGACATCTAATTGACTGATGGACACTGACTTGCTAGTTGACTTTTGTACATTTGCAATATGTTTAAACGGAGAGGGACCATCACCAAAATGGCATTCTGAAATCAACACAAAAAATGGCATCACCATAGTCTCCAGACTGTTCTGAGTTCAACGAGCTATCCCGCTTGACCGTAGCTCGCTCGGTCTAGGCGCAGCGACCATTACAATAGTAGGCCCAATATGAAGCCTGCAACACAATGTCATTTGCTTTTGGGTGACAGTGAGAGAACCGTTAGAGTGAGAAGAAAAATTCCACCACATGAATGTTCCTAAGGTCCTCCCGATCTGAACAAGCCTAACCTTGACCGTGTGGCATTAACCCTTCACAGTAAAACAGTGTTTTTTGATCTCACAGATTACAGTGTCATCTCTCCCCATAGGAATACATTGCCTGCACCCCTAATTTCAACCTGAGGCCTATGTGGGTTATGAATGCCGTATGAAGCTGTCTTCGGTACCAGTCCATCAGGCCACTATGAGGTCTACCTGTGTTGATTCTAAGCTTCCTGGACCAACCGGAAGTGGTTAAAATGCCCCTAAAAGTGTTTACCCATACACTGCATGCAGTTTGATAGACATAGTGCATTCAACCCTGTGTAGATCAGTCAATTCTTAACGTAAGGACTTAAAACTCAGGATTCTGTAACAGCATACCCCAATGAGGATATGTGTTGATTTATAACTTCCTGTGCCAACCGGAAGTGCCATAATTGGTGTCTCAGGGGCTGTTTCGAAGGGTTAAAAAAGTCTGATCTTTCCAAAACTTCATATGTGTGATTAGGCAACCCCCATGAACTGTAAATCAGTCATTTTTCCCCAAAAAAATCAAAGGAAAAAAAAATTGCACTAAAACACAACTTGGATGGAGGGACGTATTGGGGTGCGTAGAGACAGACAGTGGCTCCAATAGTTAGCTTTGTTGGAGCTAAAAAAGAACCGTCGGACCTAGAGTTCCGAAACTTTAGAAACCTGTTCTAGACCTCCCGTAGATGGTGCGTGGTGAGTTACGTGGCTCTAGAAGGTTCTCGGACCGAGAAACAGCCTCGTACATTTGAAATAACTTCAATTCATTTTTGCATCACGAAAATGACGACATTTAGAAATGTCCCAGAGTCGCAAGACTAGGTGCATTGCGAACGTCTCGGCCCATATAGACAGACCCCAACGTTTCTGTCCGATATCTCATTCAAGGACCCCGTAGCAAGTCATGGAAAATAGTGGATTTTCAGCACCAATTAGGGTTTTTCTCGGACACCAAATGACCTATCGAGCCGAAACTTGGGATTCGGGGTCGCCTCAGCTAGGCCAACACATAACATAAGAAATGGACCCGCAGCTAGAACGTAACTACGTGTTTTATGGTTTTTTTATGGTTTGTACCGAAGGCGTTGTGAATTTTGGGCCAGCTCTGAAGTATGTAATAGTTGGCTACTAAACGAGTTGGAAAAAGTGGGTTTGGTGTCAGTTTGTATCAGTTTGGTGGTCAGAATGATATCTAATTGACTGATGGACTCTTGTCCACTTGACTCTTGTACATTTGCAATATGATTCTATAGTGAAAAAACATCACCAAAAGCGACATTCTGAAATCAACCCAAACGAGCGATTGAGATGACCCAGAATCACTGCAAAGCCATCCCGAGTTCATCGGGCCAGTCAATTTCACATTCCTGCAGGATTTTTATAGCATGACAAATTCGTGATGGTACCTGCCCATTAAAACATATTGCAAATGCACAGTGACTTTGAAAAAGTAAGAAACAAAAAAAAATACATCTAAAATTTTTTGAGCATGACAAATTCGTGATGGTACCTGCCCATTAAAACATATTCCAAATGCACAGTGACTTTGAAAAAGTAAGAAACAAAAAAAAATACATCTAAATTTTTTTGAGCATGACAAATTCGTGATGGTACCTGCCCATTGAAACATATTGCAAATGCACAGTGACTTTGAAAAAGTAAGGAAACATAAACAAATTCGATAAACAAATTCGTGATGGTACCTGCCCATTAAAACATATTCCAAATGCACAGTGACTTTGAAAAAGTAAGGAAACATAAACAAATTCGATAAACAAATTCGTGATGGTACCTGCCCATTAAAACATATTCCAAATGCACAGTGACTTTGAAAAAGTAAGGAAACATAAACAAATTCGATGAACAAATTCGTGATGGTACCTGCCCATTGAAACATATTGCAAATGCACAGTGACTTTGAAAAAGTAAGGAAACATAAACAAATTCGATAAACAAATTCGTGATGGTACCTGCCCATTAAAACATATTCCAAATGCACAGTGACTTTGAAAAAGTAAGGAAACAAAAAAAAATACATCTAAAAAATTTTGAGCATGACAAATTCGTGATGGTACCTGCCCATTGAAACATATTGCAAATGCACAGTGACTTTGAAAAAGTAAGGAAACATAAACAAATTCGATAAACAAATTCGTGATGGTACCTGCCCATTGAAACATATTGCAAATGCACAGTGACTTTGAAAAAGTAAGGAAACATAAACAAATTCGATGAACAAATTCGTGATGGTACCTGCCCATTAAAACATATTCCAAATGCACAGTGACTTTGAAAAAGTAAGGAAACATAAACAAAAAAACATCCCAAAAAATGTTGGGTAACCAGCTGCATATTTTAGATCACAAGCTTGAATTTTGAGCATGACAAATTCGTGATGGTACCTGCCCATTGAAACATATTGCAAATGCACAGTGACTTTGAAAAAGTAAGGAAACATAAACAAATTCGATAAACAAATTCGTGATGGTACCTGCCCATTAAAACATATTCCAAATGCACAGTGACTTTGAAAAAGTAAGGAAACATAAACAAAAAAACATCCCAAAAAATGTTGGGTAACCAGCTGCATATTTTAGATCACAAGCTTGAATTTTGAGCATGACAAATTCGTGATGGTACCTGCCCATTGAAACATATTGCAAATGCACAGTGACTTTGAAAAAGTAAGGAAACATAAACAAATTCGATAAACAAATTCGTGATGGTACCTGCCCATTAAAACATATTCCAAATGCACAGTGACTTTGAAAAAGTAAGAAACAAAAAAAAATAAATCTAAAATTTTTTGAGCATGACAAATTCGTGATGGTACCTGCCCATTGAAACATATTGCAAATGCACAGTGACTTTGAAAAAGTAAGGAAACATAAACAAATTCGATAAACAAATTCGTGATGGTACCTGCCCATTAAAACATATTCCAAATGCACAGTGACTTTGAAAAAGTAAGGAAACAAAAAAAAATACATCTAAAAAATTTTGAGCATGACAAATTCGTGATGGTACCTGCCCATTGAAACATATTGCAAATGCACAGTGACTTTGAAAAAGTAAGGAAACATAAACAAATTCGATAAACAAATTCGTGATGGTACCTGCCCATTAAAACATATTCCAAATGCACAGTGACTTTGAAAAAGTAAGGAAACATAAACAAAAAAACATCCCAAAAAATGTTGGGTAACCAGCTGCATATTTTAGATCACAAGCTTGAATTTTGAGCATGACAAATTCGTGATGGTACCTGCCCATTAAAACATATTGCAAATGCACAGTGACTTTGAAAAAGTAAGGAAACATAAACAAAAAAACATCCCAAAATTTTTTTTTTGGGTTACCAGTTGCATATTTTAGATCACCAGGTGCACATTTCAGGTCACCAGGTGCACATTTCAGATCACCAGGTGCACGGAGGAAAATATTTACTTTTGACTTTGACTTTTGACTTCCTATGACATCATATTGCAAATGGAGAAAACATATGCCTTATGCACAAGTAAAACAAAAAGAAATATGTAATACAAGTTGACCAAGGTATAGTTTGAGCAAAGTAAAGTTTGAATTTTGAGCATGACAAATTCGTGATGGTACCTGCCCATTAAAACATATTGCAAATGCACAGTGACTTTGAAAAAGTAAGGAAACATAAACAAAAAAACATCCCAAAAATTTTTTTTGGGGTTACCAGTTGCATATTTTAGATCACCAGGTGCACATTTCAGGTCACCAGGTGCACATTTCAGATCACCAGGTGCACGGAGGAAAATATTTACTTTTGACTTTGACTTTTGACTTCCTATGACATCATATTGCAAATGGAGAAAACATATGCCTTATGCACAAGTAAAACAAAAAGAAATATGTAATACAAGTTGACCAAGGTATAGTTTGAGCAAAGTAAAGTTTGAATTTTGAGCATGACAAATTCGTGATGGTATCTGCCCATTAAAACATATTGCAAATGCACAGTGACTTTGAAAAAGTAAGGAAACAAACAAAAAAAATCAAAAACATTTTGTTGCACATTTTAGATCATCAGTTGCACGGAGGAAAATCGTTACTTTTGACTTTGACTTTTGACTTCCTATGACATCATATTGCAAATGGAGAAAACATATGCCTTATGCACAAGTAAAAAAAAAAATATATATATGATAATAAAGTATGACTAAAGTATGTTGATAAAGTTCTTATACATGTGTAATTGACACAAAAATCGAAAGAATTTTGAAAAAAGGTCCAGAAAGCACTTTTTTAAGGATGTATGAAGTTTTTTACCAAATTTTGACATTTTTGACTTTTGACTTTTGACTTCCTATGAAATCATATTCCAAATGGAGAAAACATATGCCTTATGCACAAGTAAAAAAAAAAATATATATATGATAATAAAGTATGACTAAAGTATGTTGATAAAGTTCTTATACATGTGTAATTGACACAAAAATCGAAAGAATTTTGAAAAAAGGTCCAGAAAGCACTTTTTTAAGGATGTGTGAAGTTTTTTACCAAATTTTGACATTTTTGACTTTTGACTTTTGACTTCCTATGAAATCATATTGCAAATGGACAAAACATATGCCTTATGCGCATGTACTTAAAAAAAATATATATATGATGACAAAAGTATACTCATACAGTTCTTACACATGTGTAATTGACAAAAAACTCGAAAGAATTTCGAAAAAAGGTCCAGAAAGCACTTTTTTAAGGGGTTTTAAGTTTTTTTTTAAAAATTTCATTTTTCAAAATTTGGCTTTTGGATGTTGACTTGGGTGCCATTTGCAATATGAAATGCCCCGGTGGAACGCACACGCCCCCTATTGGAATTTTGAAGTGTTACAATTGGCAATTGCCATATGGCATTTGCAATATACTTTGCATGAATCAACGCCAAATTGGGTGGTATTGGCCATCGTGTATATGGTTTGTCCAATGCCAATATACCGCCATTTGATTTTGTCCAAATCAGGGGGGTATTCCCTTACATCCCCAACCCTCCCCAAGCCTCCCCAAGCATCCCCAACCCTCCCCAAGCATCCCCAACCCTCCCCAAGCATCCCCAAACCTCCCCAACATTCCCCTAGCATCCCCAACCCTCCCCAAGCATCCCCAAGCATCCCCAACCCTCCCCAAGCATCCCCAACCCTCCCCAAGCATCCCCAAACCTCCCCAACACTCCCCAAGCTTCCCCAACCCGCCCCAAGCATCCCCAACCCTCCCCAAGCACCCCCAAGCATCCCCAACCCTCCCCTGGCTTCCCCAACCCACCCCTAGCATCCCCAACCCTCCCCAAGCATCCCCAACCCTCCCCAACACTCCCCAAGCTTCCCCAACCCTCCCCAAGCATCCCCAACCCCCTCCAAGCATCCCCAACCCTCCCCAAGCATCCTTAACCATACCCAAGCCTCCCCAAGCATCCCCAACCCTCCCAAAGCATCCCCAACCCTCCCCAAGCACCCGCAAGCCTCCCCAACCCACCACGCATAGCTTCCTCAACCCTCCCCAAGCATCCCCAACCCTCCCCAACACTCCCCAAGCTTCCCCAACCCTCCCCAAGCATCCCCAACCCCCTCCAAGCATCCCCAACCCTCCCCAAGCATCCTTAACCATACCCAAGCCTCCCCAAGCATCCCCAACCCTCCCAAAGCATCCCCAACCCTCCCCAAGCACCCGCAAGCCTCCCCAACCCACCACGCATAGCTTCCTCAACCCTCCCCAAGAATCCCCAACCATCCCCAACCCTCCCCAAGCATCCCCAACCCTCCCCAAGCATCCCCAACCCCCCCCCAAGCATCCCCAAGCCTCCCCAACCCACCCCTAGCATCCCCAACCCTCCCCAAGCATCCCCAAGCCTCCCCAACCCTCCCCAAGCCTCCACAAGCATCCCCAACCCTCCCCAAGCCTCCCCAACCCACCCCTAGCATCCCCAACCCTCCCCAACCCTACCCAAGCATTCCCAAGCATCCCCACCCTCCCCAAGCATCCCCAACCCTACCCAACCATCCCCAAGCATCCCCAACCCTCCCCAAGCACCCCAAGCCTCCCCAACCCATCCCTAGCATCCCCAACCCTCCCCAAGCCTCCACAAGCATCCCCAACCCTCCCCAAGCATCCCCAACCCTCCCCAACCCTACCCAAGCATCCCCAACCCTCCCCAAGCATCCCCAACCCTCCCCAAGCATCCCCAAGCCTCCCCAACCCACCCCTAGCATCCCCAACCCTCCCCAAGCATCCCCAACCCTCCCCAACCCTCCCCAAGCATCCCCAACCCTCCCCAAGCATTTCCAAGCCTCCCCAACCCTCCCCAAGCATCCCCAACCATCCCCAAGCATCCCCAACCCTCCCCAAGCACCCCCAAGCCTCCCCAACCCACCCCTAGCATCCCCAACCCTCCCCAAGCATCCCCAACCCTCCCCAACACTGCCCAAACCACCCAAGCCTCCCCAACCCACCCCTAGCATCCCCAACCATCCCCAATCCTCCCCAAGCATCCCCAACCCCCTCCAAGCATCCCCAACCCTCCCCAAGCATCCCCAACCCTCCCCAACACTGCCCAAACCACCCAAGCCTCCCCAACCCACCCCTAGCATCCCCAACCATCCCCAATCCTCCCCAAGCATCCCCAACCCCCTCCAAGCATCCCCAACCCTCCCCAAGCATCCCCAACCATCCCCAAGCCTCCCCAAGCCTCCCCAAGCATCCCCAAGCACCCCCAAGCCTCCCCAACCCACCACCCCTAGCTTCCTCAACCCTCCCCAAGAATCCCCAAACCTCCCCAACCCTAACCAAACATCCCCAACCCTCCCCAAGCATCCCCAACCCTCCCCAAGCATCCCCAACCCTCCCCAAGCACCCCCTAGCATCCCCAACCCTCCCCAAGCATCCCCAACCCTCCCCAACACTGCCCAAACCACCCAAGCCTCCCCAACCCACCCCTAGCATCCCCAACCATCCCCAATCCTCCCCAAGCATCCCCAACCCCCTCCAAGCATCCCCAACCCTCCCCAAGCATCCCCAACCATCCCCAAGCCTCCCCAAGCCTCTCCAAGCATCCCCAAGCACCCCCAACCCACCACCCCTAGCTTCCTCAACCCTCCCCAAGAATCCCCAAACCTCCCCAACCCTAACCAAACATCCCCAACCCTCCCCAAGCATCCCCAACCCTCCCCAAGCATCCCCAACCCTCCATAAGCACCCCCAAGCATCCCCAACCCTCCCCAAGCATCCTGAACCATCCCCAAGCCTCCCCAAGCATCCCCAACACTCCCAAAGCATCCCCAACCCTCCCCAAGCACCCCCAAGCCTCCCCAACCCACCACCCCTAGCTTCCCCACCACCCCTAGCTTCCTCAACCCTCCCCAAGAATCCCCAACCCTCCCCAACCCTCCCCAAGCATCCCCAACCCTCCCCAAGCATCCCCAACCCTCCCCAAGCCTCCCCAAGCATCCCCAACCCTCCCCAAGCATCCCCAACCCTCCCCAAGCATCCCCAAACCTCCCCAACATTCCCCTAGCATCCCCAACCATCCCCAAGCCTCCCCAACCCACCCCTAGCATCCCCAACCCTCCCCAAGCATCCCCAACCCTCCCCAACCCTCCCCAAGCATCCCCAACCCTCCCCAAGCATTTCCAAGCCTCCCCAACCCACCACCCCTAGCTTCCCCACCACCCCTAGCTTCCTCAACCCTCCCCAAGAATCCCCAACCCTCCCCAACCCTCTCCAAGCATCCCCAACCCTCTCCAAGCATCCCCAACCCTCCCCAAGCATCCCCAACCCTCCCCAAGCCTCCCCAAGCATCCCCAACCCTCCCCAAGCATCCCCAACCCTCCCCAAGCATCCCCAAACCTCCCCAACATTCCCCTAGCATCCCCAACCCTCCCCAAGCATCTCCAAGCATCCCCAAGCCTCCACAAGCATCCCCAACCCTCCCCAAGCCTCCCCAACCCACCCCTAGCATCCCCAAACCTCCCCAACCCTACCCAAGCATTCCCAAGCATCCCCACCCTCCCCAAGCATCCCCAACCCTACCCAACCATCCCCAAGCATCCCCAACCCTCCCCAAGCACCCCAAGCCTCCCCAACCCATCCCTAGCATCCCCAACCCTCCCCAAGCCTCCACAAGCATCCCCAACCCTCCCCAAGCCTCCCCAACCCACCCCTAGCATCCCCAACCCTCCCCAACCCTACCCAAGCATCCCCAACCCTCCCCAAGCATCCCCAACCCTCCCCAAGCATCCCCAAGCCTCCCCAACCCACCCCTAGCATCCCCAACCCTCCCCAAGCATCCCCAACCCTCCCCAACCCTCCCCAAGCATCCCCAACCCTCCCCAAGCATTTCCAAGCCTCCCCAACCCTCCCCAAGCATCCCCAACCATCCCCAAGCATCCCCAACCCTCCCCAAGCACCCCCAAGCCTCCCCAACCCACCCCTAGCATCCCCAACCCTCCCCAAGCATCCCCAACCCTCCCCAACACTGCCCAAACCAACCAAGCCTCCCCAACCCACCCCTAGCATCCCCAACCATCCCCAATCCTCCCCAAGCATCCCCAACCCCCTCCAAGCATCCCCAACCCTCCCCAAGCATCCCCAACCATCCCCAAGCCTCCCCAAGCCTCCCCAAGCATCCCCAAGCACCCCCAAGCCTCCCCAACCCACCACCCCTAGCTTCCTCAACCCTCCCCAAGAATCCCCAAACCTCCCCAACCCTAACCAAACATCCCCAACCCTCCCCAAGCATCCCCAACCCTCCCCAAGCATCCCCAACCCTCCCCAAGCACCCCCTAGCATCCCCAACCCTCCCCAAGCATCCCCAACCCTCCCCAACACTGCCCAAACCACCCAAGCCTCCCCAACCCACCCCTAGCATCCCCAACCATCCCCAATCCTCCCCAAGCATCCCCAACCCCCTCCAAGCATCCCCAACCCTCCCCAAGAATCCCCAACCATCCCCAAGCCTCCCCAAGCCTCCCCAAGCATCCCCAAGCACCCCCAACCCACCACCCCTAGCTTCCTCAACCCTCCCCAAGAATCCCCAAACCTCCCCAACCCTAACCAAACATCCCCAACCCTCCCCAAGCATCCCCAACCCTCCCCAAGCATCCCCAACCCTCCATAAGCACCCCCAAGCATCCCCAACCCTCCCCAAGCATCCTGAACCATCCCCAAGCCTCCCCAAGCATCCCCAACACTCCCAAAGCATCCCCAACCCTCCCCAAGCACCCCCAAGCCTCCCCAACCCACCACCCCTAGCTTCCCCACCACCCCTAGCTTCCTCAACCCTCCCCAAGGATCCCCAAGGCTTGAGGGTGCTTGGGGAGGCTTGGGGGTGCTTGGGGATGCTTGGGGTGGGTTGGGGAGGGTTGGGGATGCTTGGGGAGGGATGTGGATGCTAGGGGTGGGTTGGGGAGGCTTGGGGGTGGTTGGGGATGCTTGGGGAGGGTTGGGGATGCTTGGGGAGGGTTGGGGAGGGTAGGGTTGGGGAGGCTTGGGGAGGGTTGGGGAAGCTAGGGGTGGGTTGGGGAGGCTTGGGAAGGGTTGGGGATGCTTTGGGAGGGTTGGGATGCTTGGGGAGGGTTGGGGACGCTTGGGGAGGGTTGGGGATGCTTGGGGAGGTTTGGGGATGCTAGGGGTGGGTTGGGGAGGCTTGGGGTTGCTGGGAGAGGGTTGGGGATGGTTGTGGATGCTTGGGGATGGTTGGGGATGCTTGGGGAGGGTTGGGGATGCTTGGGGAGGGTTGGGGAGGGTTGGGGATGCTAGGGGAGGGTTGGGGATGCTAGGGGTGGGTTGGGGAGGCTTGGGGAGGGTTGGGGAGGGTAGGGTTGGGGATGCTTGGGGAGGGCTGGGGAAGCTAGGGGTGGGTTGGGGAGGCTTGGGAAGGGTTGGGGATGCTTGGGGAGGGTTGGGATGCTTGGGGAGGGTTGGGGATGCTTGGGGAGGGTTGGGGATGCTTGGGGAGGGTTGGGGACGCTTGGGGAGGGTTGGGGATGCTTGGGGAGGTTTGGGGATGCTAGGGGTGGGTTGGGGAGGCTTGGGGTTGCTTGGAGAGGGTTGGGGATGCTTGGGGAGGGTTGGGGTGGGTTGGGGAGGCTTGGGGGTGCTTGGGGAGGGTTGGGGATGCTTGGGGAGGCTTGGAAATGCTTGGGGAGGGTTGGGGATGCTTGGGGAGGGTTGGGGAGGGTTGGGGATGCTTGGGGAGGGTTGGGGATGCTTGGGGAGAGTTGGGGATGCTAGGGGAGGGTTGGGGATGCTAGGGGTGGGTTGGGGAGGCTTAGGGATGCTTGGGGAGGGGTGGGGATGCTTGGGGAGGGTTGGGGATGCTTGGGGAGGGTTGGGGAAGCTAGGGGTGGGTTGATGAGGCTTGGGGGTGGTTGGGGATGCTTGAGGGTGGTTGGGGATGCTTGGGGAGGGTTGGGGAGGGTAGGGTTGGGGATGCTTGGGGAGGGTTGGGGAAGCTAGGGGTGGGTTGGGGAGGCTTGGGGATGCTTGGGAAGGGTTGGGGATGCTTGGGGAGGGTTGGGGATGCTTGGGGAGGGTAGGCTTGGGGATGCTTGGGGAGGGTTGGGGATGCTAGGGGAGGGTTGGGGATGCTTGGGGAGGGTTGGGGATGCTTGGGGAGGCTTGGAAATGCTTGGGGAGGGTTGGGGATGCTTGGGGAGGGTTGGGGATGCTTGGAGAGGGTTGGGGATGCTTGGGGAGGGTTGGGGATGCTAGGGGAGGGTTGGGGATGCTAGGGGTGGGTTGGGGAGGGTTGGGGATGCTAGGGGTGGGTTGGGGAGGCTTGGGGATGCTTGGGGAGGGGTGGGGATGCTTGGGGAGGGTTGGGGATGCTTGGGGAGGGTTGGGGATGCTTGGGGAGGTTTGGGGATGCTAGGGGTGGGTTGGGGAGGCTTGGGGTTGCTTGGCGAGGGTTGGGGATGCTTGGGGAGGGTTGTGGATGCTTGGGGATGGTTGGGGATGCTTGGGGAGGGTTGGGGATGCTTGGGGAGGGTTGGGGAGGGTTGGGGATGCTAGTGGAGGGTTGGGGATGCTTGGGGAGGGTTGGGGATGCTAGGGGAGTGTTGGGGATGCTAGGGGTGGGTTGGGGAGGCTTGGGGATGCTTGGGGAGGCTTGGGGATGCCAGGGGAGGGTTGGGGATGCTTGGGGAGGGTTGGGGAGGGTAGGCTTGGGGATGCTTGGGGAGGGTTGGGGAAGCTAGGGGTGGGTTGGGGATGGTTGGGGAGGGTTGGGATGCTTGGGGAGGGTTGGGGATGCTTGGGGAGGGTTGGGGACGCTTGGGGAGGGTTGGGGATGCTTGGGGAGGTTTGGGGATGCTAGGGGTGGGTTGGGGAGGCTTGGGGTTGCTTGGAGAGGGTTGGGGATGGTTGTGGATGCTTGGGGATGGTTGGGGATGCTTGGGGAGGGTTGGGGATGCTTGGGGAGGGTTGGGGAGGGTTGGGGATGCTAGGGGAGGGTTGGGGATGCTAGGGGTGGGTTGGGGAGGCTTGGGGAGGGTTGGGGAGGGTAGGGTTGGGGATGCTTGGGGAGGGTTGGGGAAGCTAGGGGTGGGTTGGGGAGGCTTGGGAAGGGTTGGGGATGCTTGGGGAGGGTTGGGATGCTTGGGGAGGGTTGGGGAGGGTTGGGGAGGGTTGGGGACGCTTGGGGAGGGTTGGGGATGCTTGGGGAGGTTTGGGGATGCTAGGGGTGGGTTGGGGAGGCTTGGGGTTGCTTGGAGAGGGTTGGGGATGCTTGGGGAGGGTTGGGGATGCTTGGGGAGGGTTGGGGATGCTTGGGGAGGGTTGGGGATGCTAGGGGAGGGTTGGGGATGCTAGGGGTGGGTTGGGGATGCTAGGGGTGGGTTGGGGAGGCTTAGGGATGCTTGGGTAGGGGTGGGGATGCTTGGGGAGGGTTGGGGATGCTTGGGGAGGGTTGGGGAGGCTTGGGGATGCTTGGGGAGGGTTGGGGATGCTTGGGGAGGCTTGGAAATGCTTGGGGAGGGTTGGGGATGCTTGGGGAGGTTTGCGGAGGGTTGGGGATGCTTGGGGAGGGTTCGGGATGCTTGGGGAGGGTTGGGGATGCTAGGGGAGTGTTGGGGATGCTAGGGGTGGGTTGGGGAGGCTTGGGGATGCTTGGGGAGGCTTGGGGATGCCAGGGGAGGGTTGGGGATGCTTGGGGAGGGTTGGGGAGGGTAGGCTTGGGGATGCTTGGGGAGGGTTGGGGAAGCTAGGGGTGGGTTGGGGATGCTTGGGAAGGGTTGGGGATGCTTGGGGAGGGTTGGGGAGGGTAGGGTTGGGGATGCTTGGGGAGGGTTGGGGAAGCTAGGGGTGGGTTGGGGAGGCTTGGGGATGCTTGGGAAGGGTTGGGGATGCTTGGGAAGGGTTGGGGATGCTTTGGGAGGGTTGGGGATGCTTGGGGAGGGTTGGGGAGGGTTGGGGATGCTTTGGGAGGGTTGGGGATGCTTGGGGAGGGTTGGGGATGCTTGGGAAGGTTTGGCGATGCTAGGGGTGGGTTGGGGAGGCTTGGGGGTGCTTGGGGAGTGTTGGGGATGGTTGGGGATGCTTTGGGATGCTTGGGGAGGGTTGGGGAGGGTTGGGGATGCTAGGGGAGGGTTGGGGATGCTAGGGGAGGGTTGGGGATGCTAGGGGTGGAATGGGGAGGCTTGGGGGTGCTTGGGGAGGGTTGGGGATGCTTGGGGAGGGTTGGGGATGCTTGGGGAGGCTTGGAAATGCTTGGGGAGGGTTGGGGATGCTTGGTGAGGGTTGGGGATGCTTGGAGAGGGTTGGGGATGCTTGGGGAGGGTTGGGGATGCTAGGGGAGGGTTGGGGATGCTAGGGGTGGGTTGGGGAGGCTTGGGGATGCTTGGGGAGGGGTGGGGATGCTTGGGGAGGGTTGGGGATGCTTGGGGAGGTTTGGGGATGCTAGGGGTGGTTTGGGGAGGCTTGGGGTTGCTTGGCGAGGGTTGGGGATGCTTGGGGAGGGTTGTGGATGCTTGGGGATGGTTGGGGATGCTTGGGGAGGGTTGGGGATGCTTGGGGAGGGTTGGGGAGGGTTGGGGATGCTAGGGGAGGGTTGGGGATGCTAGGGGTGGGTTGGGGAGGCTTGGGGGTGCTTGGGGAGGGTTGGGGATGCTTGGGGAGGGTTGGGGATGCTTGGGGAGGGTTGGGGATGCTTGGGGAGGGTTGGGGATGCTTGGGGAGGGTTGGGGATGCTAGGGGAGGGTTGGGGATGCTAGGGGTGGGTTGGGGAGGCTTAGGGATGCTTGGGTAGGGGTGGGGATGCTTGGGGAGGGGTGGGGATGCTTGGGGAGGGTTGGGGATGCTTGGGGAGGGTTGGGGATGCTTGGGGAGGTTTGGGGAGGGTTGGGGATGCTTGGGGAGGGTTGGGGATGCTTGGGGAGGTTTGGGGATGCTAGGGGTGGGTTGGGGAGGCTTGGGGTTGCTTGGCGAGGGTTGGGGATGCTTGGGGAGGGTTGTGGATGCTTGGGGATGCTTGGGGATGCTTGGGGATGCTTGGGGAGGGTTGGGGAGGGTTGGGGATGCTTGGGGAGGGTTGGGGAGGGTTGGGGATGCTAGGGGAGGGTTGGGGATACTAGGGGTGGGTTGGGGAGGCTTGGGGGTGCTTGGGGAGGGTTGGGGATGCTTGGGGAGGGTTGGGGATGCTTGGGGAGGCTTGGAAATGCTTGGGGAGGGTTGGGGATGCTTGGGGAGGGTTGGGGATGCTTGGGGAGGGTTGGGGATGCTTGGGGAGGGTTGGGGATGCTAGGGGAGGGTTGGGGATGCTAGGGGTGGGTTGGGGAGGCTTAGGGATGCTTGGGTAGGGGTGGGGATGCTTGGGGAGGGTTGGGGATGCTTGGGGAGGGTTGGGGAAGCTAGGGGTGGGTTGGGGGTGGTTGGGGATGCTTGGGGAGGGTTGGGGATGCTTGGGGAGGGTTGGGGATGCTTGGGGAGGGTTGGGGAGGGTAGGCTTGGGGATGCTTGGGGAGGGTTGGGGAAGCTAGGGGTGGGTTGGGGATGCTTGGGGATGCTTGGGAAGGGTTGGGGATGCTTTGGGAGGGTTGGGGATGCTTGGGGAGGGTTGGGGAGGGTTGGGGATGCTTTGGGAGGGTTGGGGATGCTTTGGGATGCTTGGGGAGGGTTGGGGAGGGTTGGGGATGCTAGGGGAGGGTTGGGGATGCTAGGGGAGGGTTGGGGATGCTAGGGGTGGAATGGGGAGGCTTGGGGGTGCTTGGGGAGGGTTGGGGATGCTTGGGGAGGGTTGGGGATGCTTGGGGAGGCTTGGAAATGCTTGGGGAGGGTTGGGGATGCTTGGTGAGGGTTGGGGATGCTTGGAGAGGGTTGGGGATGCTTGGGGAGGGTTGGGGATGCTAGGGGAGGGTTGGGGATGCTAGGGGTGGGTTGGGGAGGCTTGGGGATGCTTGGGGAGGGGTGGGGATGCTTGGGGAGGGTTGGGGATGCTTGGGGAGGTTTGGGGATGCTAGGGGTGGTTTGGGGAGGCTTGGGGTTGCTTGGCGAGGGTTGGGGATGCTTGGGGAGGGTTGTGGATGCTTGGGGATGGTTGGGGATGCTTGGGGAGGGTTGGGGATGCTTGGGGAGGGTTGGGGAGGGTTGGGGATGCTAGGGGAGGGTTGGGGATGCTAGGGGTGGGTTGGGGAGGCTTGGGGGTGCTTGGGGAGGGTTGGGGATGCTTGGGGAGGGTTGGGGATGCTTGGGGAGGGTTGGGGATGCTTGGGGAGGGTTGGGGATGCTTGGGGAGGGTTGGGGATGCTAGGGGAGGGTTGGGGATGCTAGGGGTGGGTTGGGGAGGCTTAGGGATGCTTGGGTAGGGGTGGGGATGCTTGGGGAGGGGTGGGGATGCTTGGGGAGGGTTGGGGATGCTTGGGGAGGGTTGGGGATGCTTGGGGAGGTTTGGGGAGGGTTGGGGATGCTTGGGGAGGGTTGGGGATGCTTGGGGAGGTTTGGGGATGCTAGGGGTGGGTTGGGGAGGCTTGGGGTTGCTTGGCGAGGGTTGGGGATGCTTGGGGAGGGTTGTGGATGCTTGGGGATGCTTGGGGATGCTTGGGGAGGGTTGGGGATGCTTGGGGAGGGTTGGGGAGGGTTGGGGATGCTAGGGGAGGGTTGGGGATGCTAGGGGTGGGTTGGGGAGGCTTGGGGGTGCTTGGGGAGGGTTGGGGATGCTTGGGGAGGGTTGGGGATGCTTGGGGAGGCTTGGAAATGCTTGGGGAGGGTTGGGGATGCTTGGGGAGGGTTGGGGATGCTTGGGGAGGGTTGGGGATGCTTGGGGAGGGTTGGGGATGCTAGGGGAGGGTTGGGGATGCTAGGGGTGGGTTGGGGAGGCTTAGGGATGCTTGGGTAGGGGTGGGGATGCTTGGGGAGGGTTGGGGATGCTTGGGGAGGGTTGGGGAAGCTAGGGGTGGGTTGGGGGTGGTTGGGGATGCTTGGGGAGGGTTGGGGATGCTTGGGGAGGGTTGGGGATGCTTGGGGAGGGTTGGGGAGGGTAGGCTTGGGGATGCTTGGGGAGGGTTGGGGAAGCTAGGGGTGGGTTGGGGATGCTTGGGGATGCTTGGGAAGGGTTGGGGATGCTTTGGGAGGGTTGGGGATGCTTGGGGAGGGTTGGGGAGGGTTGGGGATGCTTTGGGAGGGTTGGGGATGCTTGGGGAGGGTTGGGGATGCTTGGGAAGGTTTGGCGATGCTAGGGGTGGGTTGGGGAGGCTTGGGGGTGCTTGGGGAGTGTTGGGGATGCTTGGGGATGGTTGGGGATGCTTGGGTATGCTTGGGGATGCTTGGGGTGGGTTGGGGATGCTAGGGGAGGGTTGGGGATGCTAGGGGTGGGTTGGGGATGCTAGGGGTGGGTTGGGGAGGCTTAGGGATGCTTGGGTAGGGGTGGGGATGCTTGGGGAGGGTTGGGGATGCTTGGGGAGGGTTGGGGAGGCTTGGGGATGCTTGGGGAGGGTTGGGGATGCTTGGGGAGGCTTGGAAATGCTTGGGGAGGCTTGGGGATGCTTGGGGAGGGTTGGGGATGCTTGGGGAGGCTTGGAAATGCTTGGGGAGGGTTGGGGATGCTTGGGGAGGTTTGCGGAGGGTTGGGGATGCTTGGGGAGGGTTCGGGATGCTTGGGGAGGGTTGGGGATGCTAGGGGAGTGTTGGGGATGCTAGGGGTGGGTTGGGGAGGCTTGGGGATGCTTGGGGAGGCTTGGGGATGCCAGGGGAGGGTTGGGGATGCTTGGGGATGCTTGGGGAGGGTTGGGGAAGCTAGGGGTGGGTTGGGGATGCTTGGGAAGGGTTGGGGATGCTTGGGGAGGGTTGGGGAGGGTAGGGTTGGGGATGCTTGGGGAGGGTTGGGGAAGCTAGGGGTGGGTTGGGGAGGCTTGGGGATGCTTGGGAAGGGTTGGGGATGCTTGGGAAGGGTTGGGGATGCTTTGGGAGGGTTGGGGATGCTTGGGGAGGGTTGGGGAGGGTTGGGGATGCTTTGGGAGGGTTGGGGATGCTTGGGGAGGGTTGGGGATGCTTGGGAAGGTTTGGCGATGCTAGGGGTGGGTTGGGGAGGCTTGGGGGTGCTTGGGGAGTGTTGGGGATGGTTGGGGATGCTTTGGGATGCTTGGGGAGGGTTGGGGAGGGTTGGGGATGCTAGGGGAGGGTTGGGGATGCTAGGGGAGGGTTGGGGATGCTAGGGGTGGAATGGGGAGGCTTGGGGGTGCTTGGGGAGGGTTGGGGATGCTTGGGGAGGGTTGGGGATGCTTGGGGAGGCTTGGAAATGCTTGGGGAGGGTTGGGGATGCTTGGTGAGGGTTGGGGATGCTTGGAGAGGGTTGGGGATGCTTGGGGAGGGTTGGGGATGCTTGGGGAGGGTTGGGGATGCTAGGGGAGGGTTGGGGATGCTAGGGGTGGGTTGGGGAGGCTTGGGGATGCTTGGGGAGGGGTGGGGATGCTTGGGGAGGGTTGGGGATGCTTGGGGAGGTTTGGGGATGCTAGGGGTGGTTTGGGGAGGCTTGGGGTTGCTTGGCGAGGGTTGGGGATGCTTGGGGAGGGTTGTGGATGCTTGGGGATGGTTGGGGATGCTTGGGGAGGGTTGGGGATGCTTGGGGAGGGTTGGGGAGGGTTGGGGATGCTAGGGGAGGGTTGGGGATGCTAGGGGTGGGTTGGGGAGGCTTGGGGGTGCTTGGGGAGGGTTGGGGATGCTTGGGGAGGGTTGGGGATGCTTGGGGAGGGTTGGGGATGCTTGGGGAGGGTTGGGGATGCTTGGGGAGGGTTGGGGATGCTAGGGGAGGGTTGGGGATGCTAGGGGTGGGTTGGGGAGGCTTAGGGATGCTTGGGTAGGGGTGGGGATGCTTGGGGAGGGGTGGGGATGCTTGGGGAGGGTTGGGGATGCTTGGGGAGGGTTGGGGATGCTTGGGGAGGTTTGGGGAGGGTTGGGGATGCTTGGGGAGGGTTGGGGATGCTTGGGGAGGTTTGGGGATGCTAGGGGTGGGTTGGGGAGGCTTGGGGTTGCTTGGCGAGGGTTGGGGATGCTTGGGGAGGGTTGTGGATGCTTGGGGATGCTTGGGGATGCTTGGGGAGGGTTGGGGATGCTTGGGGAGGGTTGGGGAGGGTTGGGGATGCTTGGGGAGGGTTGGGGAGGGTTGGGGATGCTAGGGGAGGGTTGGGGATGCTAGGGGTGGGTTGGGGAGGCTTGGGGGTGCTTGGGGAGGGTTGGGGATGCTTGGGGAGGGTTGGGGATGCTTGGGGAGGCTTGGAAATGCTTGGGGAGGGTTGGGGATGCTTGGGGAGGGTTGGGGATGCTTGGGGAGGGTTGGGGATGCTTGGGGAGGGTTGGGGATGCTAGGGGAGGGTTGGGGATGCTAGGGGTGGGTTGGGGAGGCTTAGGGATGCTTGGGTAGGGGTGGGGATGCTTGGGGAGGGTTGGGGATGCTTGGGGAGGGTTGGGGAAGCTAGGGGTGGGTTGGGGGTGGTTGGGGATGCTTGGGGAGGGTTGGGGATGCTTGGGGAGGGTTGGGGATGCTTGGGGAGGGTTGGGGAGGGTAGGCTTGGGGATGCTTGGGGAGGGTTGGGGAAGCTAGGGGTGGGTTGGGGATGCTTGGGGATGCTTGGGAAGGGTTGGGGATGCTTTGGGAGGGTTGGGGATGCTTGGGGAGGGTTGGGGAGGGTTGGGGATGCTTTGGGAGGGTTGGGGATGCTTTGGGATGCTTGGGGAGGGTTGGGGAGGGTTGGGGATGCTAGGGGAGGGTTGGGGATGCTAGGGGAGGGTTGGGGATGCTAGGGGTGGAATGGGGAGGCTTGGGGGTGCTTGGGGAGGGTTGGGGATGCTTGGGGAGGGTTGGGGATGCTTGGGGAGGCTTGGAAATGCTTGGGGAGGGTTGGGGATGCTTGGTGAGGGTTGGGGATGCTTGGAGAGGGTTGGGGATGCTTGGGGAGGGTTGGGGATGCTAGGGGAGGGTTGGGGATGCTAGGGGTGGGTTGGGGAGGCTTGGGGATGCTTGGGGAGGGGTGGGGATGCTTGGGGAGGGTTGGGGATGCTTGGGGAGGTTTGGGGATGCTAGGGGTGGTTTGGGGAGGCTTGGGGTTGCTTGGCGAGGGTTGGGGATGCTTGGGGAGGGTTGTGGATGCTTGGGGATGGTTGGGGATGCTTGGGGAGGGTTGGGGATGCTTGGGGAGGGTTGGGGAGGGTTGGGGATGCTAGGGGTGGGTTGGGGAGGCTTGGGGGTGCTTGGGGAGGGTTGGGGATGCTTGGGGAGGGTTGGGGATGCTTGGGGAGGGTTGGGGATGCTTGGGGAGGGTTGGGGATGCTTGGGGAGGGTTGGGGATGCTAGGGGAGGGTTGGGGATGCTAGGGGTGGGTTGGGGAGGCTTAGGGATGCTTGGGTAGGGGTGGGGATGCTTGGGGAGGGGTGGGGATGCTTGGGGAGGGTTGGGGATGCTTGGGGAGGGTTGGGGATGCTTGGGGAGGTTTGGGGAGGGTTGGGGATGCTTGGGGAGGGTTGGGGATGCTTGGGGAGGTTTGGGGATGCTAGGGGTGGGTTGGGGAGGCTTGGGGTTGCTTGGCGAGGGTTGGGGATGCTTGGGGAGGGTTGTGGATGCTTGGGGATGCTTGGGGATGCTTGGGGAGGGTTGGGGATGCTTGGGGAGGGTTGGGGAGGGTTGGGGATGCTAGGGGAGGGTTGGGGATGCTAGGGGTGGGTTGGGGAGGCTTGGGGGTGCTTGGGGAGGGTTGGGGATGCTTGGGGAGGGTTGGGGATGCTTGGGGAGGCTTGGAAATGCTTGGGGAGGGTTGGGGATGCTTGGGGAGGGTTGGGGATGCTTGGGGAGGGTTGGGGATGCTTGGGGAGGGTTGGGGATGCTAGGGGAGGGTTGGGGATGCTAGGGGTGGGTTGGGGAGGCTTAGGGATGCTTGGGTAGGGGTGGGGATGCTTGGGAAGGGTTGGGGATGCTTGGGGAGGGTTGGGGAAGCTAGGGGTGGGTTGGGGGTGGTTGGGGATGCTTGGGGAGGGTTGGGGATGCTTGGGGAGGGTTGGGGATGCTTGGGGAGGGTTGGGGAGGGTAGGCTTGGGGATGCTTGGGGAGGGTTGGGGAAGCTAGGGGTGGGTTGGGGATGCTTGGGGATGCTTGGGAAGGGTTGGGGATGCTTTGGGAGGGTTGGGGATGCTTGGGGAGGGTTGGGGAGGGTTGGGGATGCTAGGGGAGGGTTGGGGATGCTAGGGGTGGGTTGGGGAGGCTTGGGGGTGCTTGGGGAGGGTTGGGGATGCTTGGGGAGGGTTGGGGATGCTTGGGGAGGGTTGGGGATGCTTGGGGAGGGTTGGGGATGCTTGGGGAGGGTTGGGGATGCTAGGGGAGGGTTGGGGATGCTAGGGGTGGGTTGGGGAGGCTTAGGGATGCTTGGGTAGGGGTGGGGATGCTTGGGGAGGGGTGGGGATGCTTGGGGAGGGTTGGGGATGCTTGGGGAGGGTTGGGGATGCTTGGGGAGGTTTGGGGAGGGTTGGGGATGCTTGGGGAGGGTTGGGGATGCTTGGGGAGGTTTGGGGATGCTAGGGGTGGGTTGGGGAGGCTTGGGGTTGCTTGGCGAGGGTTGGGGATGCTTGGGGAGGGTTGTGGATGCTTGGGGATGCTTGGGGATGCTTGGGGAGGGTTGGGGATGCTTGGGGAGGGTTGGGGAGGGTTGGGGATGCTAGGGGAGGGTTGGGGATGCTAGGGGTGGGTTGGGGAGGCTTGGGGGTGCTTGGGGAGGGTTGGGGATGCTTGGGGAGGGTTGGGGATGCTTGGGGAGGCTTGGAAATGCTTGGGGAGGGTTGGGGATGCTTGGGGAGGGTTGGGGATGCTTGGGGAGGGTTGGGGATGCTTGGGGAGGGTTGGGGATGCTAGGGGAGGGTTGGGGATGCTAGGGGTGGGTTGGGGAGGCTTAGGGATGCTTGGGTAGGGGTGGGGATGCTTGGGAAGGGTTGGGGATGCTTGGGGAGGGTTGGGGAAGCTAGGGGTGGGTTGGGGGTGGTTGGGGATGCTTGGGGAGGGTTGGGGATGCTTGGGGAGGGTTGGGGAGGGTAGGCTTGGGGATGCTTGGGGAGGGTTGGGGAAGCTAGGGGTGGGTTGGGGATGCTTGGGGATGCTTGGGAAGGGTTGGGGATGCTTTGGGAGGGTTGGGGATGCTTGGGGAGGGTTGGGGAGGGTTGGGGATGCTTTGGGAGGGTTGGGGATGCTTGGGGAGGGTTGGGGATGCTTGGGAAGGTTTGGCGATGCTAGGGGTGGGTTGGGGAGGCTTGGGGGTGCTTGGGGAGTGTTGGGGATGCTTGGGGATGGTTGGGGATGCTTGGGTATGCTTGGGGATGCTTGGGGAGGGTTGGGGAGGGTTGGGGATACTTTGGGAGGGTTGGGGATGCTTGGGGAGGGTTGGGGATGCTTGGGGAGGGTTGGGGATGCTTGGGGAGGGTTGGGGATGCTTGGGAGGGTTTGGGGATGCTAGGGGTGGGTTGGGGAGGCTTGGGGGTGCTTGGGGAGGGTTGGGATGCTTGGGGAGGGTTGGGGATGCTTGGGGAGGGTTGGGGACGCTTGGGGAGGGTTGGGGATGCTTGGGGAGGTTTGGGGATGCTAGGGGTGGGTTGGAGAGGCTTGGGGTTGCTTGGGGAGGGTTGGGGATGCTTGGGGATGGTTGTGGATGCTTGGGGATGGTTGGGGATGCTTGGGGAGGGTTGGGGAGGGTTGGGGAGGGTTGGGGATGCTTGGGGAGGGTTGGGGATGCTTGGGGAGGGTTGGGGATGCTTGGGGAGGGTTGGGGATGCTTGGAGAGGGTTGGGGATGCTTGGGGAGGGTTGGGGATGCTTGGGGAGGGTTGGGGAGGGTAGGCTTGGGGATGCTAGGGGAGGGTTGGGGATGCTAGGGGTGGAATGGGGAGGCTTGGGGGTGCTTGGGGAGGGTTGGGGATGCTTGGGGAGGGTTGGGGATGCTTGGGGAGGCTTGGAAATGCTTGGGGAGGGTTGGGGATGCTTGGGGAGGGTTGGGGATGCTTGGAGAGGGTTGGGGATGCTTGGGGAGGGTTGGGGATGCTAGGGGAGGGTTGGGGATGCTAGGGGTGCTAGGGGAGTGTTGGGGATGCTAGGGGTGGGTTGGGGAGGCTTGGGGATGCTTGGGGAGGCTTGGGGATGCCAGGGGAGGGTTGGGGATGCTTGGGGAGGGTTGGGGAGGGTAGGCTTGGGGATGCTTGGGGAGGGTTGGGGAAGCTAGGGGTGGGTTGGGGATGCTTGGGAGGGTTGGGGATGCTTGGGGAGGGTTGGGGATGCTTGGGGAGGGTTGGGGATGCTAGGGGAGTGTTGGGGATGCTAGGGGTGGGTTGGGGAGGCTTGGGGATGCTTGGGGAGGCTTGGGGATGCCAGGGGAGGGTTGGGGATGCTTGGGGAGGGTTGGGGAGGGGATGCTTGGGGAGGGTTGGGGAGGGTAGGCTTGGGGATGCTTGGGGAGGGTTGGGGAAGCTAGGGGTGGGTTGGGGATGCTTGGGAGGGTTGGGGATGCTTGGGGAGGGTTGGGGATGCTTGGGGAGGGTTGGGGAGGGTAGGGTTGGGGATGCTTGGGGAGGGTTGGGGAAGCTAGGGGTGGGTTGGGGAGGCTTGGGGATGCTTGGGAAGGGTTGGGGATGCTTTGGGAGGGTTGGGGATGCTTGGGGAGGGTTGGGGAGGGTTGGGGATGCTTTGGGAGGGTTGGGGATGCTTGGGGAGGGTTGGGGATGCTTGGGAAGGTTTGGCGATGCTAGGGGTGGGTTGGGGAGGCTTGGGGGTGCTTGGGGAGTGTTGGGGATGGTTGGGGATGCTTTGGGATGCTTGGGGAGGGTTGGGGAGGGTTGGGGATACTTGGGGAGGGTTGGGGATGCTAGGGGAGGGTTGGGGATGCTAGGGGAGGGTTGGGGATGCTAGGGGTGGAATGGGGAGGCTTGGGGGTGCTTGGGGAGGGTTGGGGATGCTTGGGGAGGGTTGGGGATGCTTGGGGAGGCTTGGAAATGCTTGGGGAGGGTTGGGGATGCTTGGGGAGGGTTGGGGATGCTTGGAGAGGGTTGGGGATGCTTGGGGAGGGTTGGGGATGCTAGGGGAGGGTTGGGGATGCTAGGGGTGGGTTGGGGAGGCTTGGGGATGCTTGGGGAGGGGTGGGGATGCTTGGGGAGGGTTGGGGATGCTTGGGGAGGGTTGGGGATGCTTGGGGAGGTTTGGGGATGCTAGGGGTGGGTTGGGGAGGCTTGGGGTTGCTTGGCGAGGGTTGGGGATGCTTGGGGAGGGTTGTGGATGCTTGGGGATGGTTGGGGATGCTTGGGGAGGGTTGGGGAGGGTTGGGGATGCTAGGGGAGGGTTGGGGATGCTAGGGGTGGGTTGGGGAGGCTTGGGGGTGCTTGGGGAGGGTTGGGGATGCTTGGGGAGGGTTGGGGATGCTTGGGGAGGCTTGGAAATGCTTGGGGAGGGTTGGGGATGCTTGGGGAGGGTTGGGGATGCTTGGGGAGGGTTGGGAATGCTTGGGGAGGGTTGGGGATGCTTGGGGAGGGTTGGGGATGCTAGGGGAGGGCTGGGGATGCTAGGGGTGGGTTGGGGAGGCTTAGGGATGCTTGGGTAGTGGTGGGGATGCTTGGGGAGGGTTGGGGATGCTTGGGGAGGGTTGGGGAAGCTAGGGGTGGGTTGGGGGTGGTTGGGGATGCTTGGGGAGGGTTGGGGATGCTTGGGGAGGGTTGGGGATGCTTGGGGAGGGTTGGGGAGGGTAGGCTTGGGGATGCTTGGGGAGGGTTGGGGAAGCTAGGGGTGGGTTGGGGATGCTTGGGAAGGGTTGGGGATGCTTTGGGAGGGTTGGGGATGCTTGGGGATGCTTGGGGTTGGGGATGCTTTGGGAGGGTTGGGGATGCTTGGGGAGGGTTGGGGATGCTTGGGAAGGTTTGGCGATGCTAGGGGTGGGTTGGGGAGGCTTGGGGATGCTTGGGGATGCTTGGGGAGGGTTGGGGATGCTTGGGGAGGGTTGGGGATGCTAGGGGAGGGTTGGGGATGGTAGGGGAGGGTTGGGGATGCTAGGGGTGGGTTGGGGAGGCTTGGGGGTGCTTGGGGAGGGTTGGGGATGCTTGGGGAGGGTTGGGGATGCTTGGGGTGGCTTGGAAATGCTTGGGGAGGGTTGGGGATGCTTGGGGAGGGTTGGGGAGGGTTGGGGAGATTTGGGGATGCTTGGGGAGGGTTGGGGATGCTAGGGGAGGGTTGGGGATGCTAGGGGTGGGTTGGGGAGGCTTAGGGATGCTTGGGTAGGGGTGGGGATGCTTGGGGAGGGTTGGGGATGCTTGGGGAGGGTTGGGGAAGCTAGGGGTGGGTTGGGGGTGGTTGGGGATGCTTGGGGAGGGTTGGGGATGCTTGGGGAGGGTTGGGGATGCTTGGGGAGGGTTGGGGAGGGTAGGCTTGGGGATGCTTGGGGAGGGTTGGGGAAGCTAGGGAAGGGTTGGGGATGCTTTGGGAGGGTTGGGGATGCTTGGGGAGGGTTGGGGAGGGTTGGGGATGCTTTGGGAGGGTTGGGGATGCTTGGGGAGGGTTGGGGATGCTTGGGAAGGTTTGGCGATGCTAGGGGTGGGTTGGGGAGGCTTGGGGGTGCTTGGGGAGTGTTGGGGATGCTTGGGGATGGTTGGGGATGCTTGGGTATGCTTGGGGATGCTTGGGGAGGGTTGGGGATACTTGGGGAGGGTTGGGGATGCTTGGGGAGGGTTGGGGATGCTTGGGGAGGGTTGGGGATGCTTGGGGAGGGTTGGGGATGCTAGGGGTGGGTTGAGGAGGCTTGGGGGTGCTTGGGGAGGGTTGGGGATGCTTGGGGAGGGTTGGGGACGCT
>NW_023493866.1:97500-102500 GCF_013265735.2 Oncorhynchus mykiss | reverse complement strand
TTATCTAAATGGTGGAAATGCAACAGCTGTTAATCAGGCTCACTTTGACTTTACATAGTGCACCAAGAGATAGTTTCTCGCTTACGGCCACACCGGCCTGAGTACGCCTGATCTCGTCCGATCTCGGAAGCTAAGCAGGGTCGGGCTGGTTAGTACTTGGATGGGAGACCCCTGGGAATACCAGGTGCTGTAAGCTTTTGTCACTGCCTTGTGGAATTTCAACTCTTTGTCCGTTTTTTCCCACAAGGCTGAAATATGTGCCCTCGCTTGAAATAAGTAAGCAAGGTTAGTTTGTATTTCATCCAACAATCTGTGCTACAAATTATGGCTACAGTATATGCAATTTCTTCCACTTTTTGAGTGACACAAAGATGCTTATCTAAATGTGGAAATGCAACAGCTTAATCAGGCTCACTTGACTTTACAAGGGCACCAAGAGATAGTTTCCGCTTACGGCCACACCGCCTGAGTACGCCTGATCTCGTCCGATCTCGGAAGCTAAGCAGGGTCGGGCCTGGTTAGTACTTGGATGGGAGACCGCCTGGGAATACCAGGTGCTGTAAGCTTTTTGTCACTGCCTTGTGGAATTTCAACTCTTTGTCCGTTTTTCCCACAAGGCTGAAATATGTGCCCTCGCTTTGAAATAAGTAAGCAAGGTTAGTTTGTATTTCATCCAACAATCTGTGCTACAAATTATGGCTACAGTATATGCAATTTCATCCACTTTTTGAGATTGCCTTTCGCTTACGGCCACACCGGCCTGAGTACGCCTGATCTCGTCCGATCTCGGAAGCTAAGCAGGGTCGGGCCTGGTTAGTACTTGGATGGGAGACCGCCTGGGAATACCAGGTGCTGTAAGCTTTTTGTCACTGCCTTGTGGAATTTCAACTCTTTGTCCGTTTTTTCCCACAAGGTGAAATATGTGCCCTCGCTTTGAAATAAGTAAGCAAGGTTAGTTGTATTTCATCCAACAATCTGTGCTACAAATTATGGCTACAGTATATGCAATTTCTTCCACTTTTTTGAGTGAACAAAGATGCTTATCTAAATGGTGGAAATGCAACAGCTGTTAATCAGGCTCACTGTTGACTTTACATAGTGCACAAGAGATATGTTCTCGCTTACGGCCACACCGGCCTGAGTACGCCGGATCTCGCCGATTCTCGGAAGCTAAGCAGGGTCGGGCCTGGGTAGTACTTGGATGGAGACCGCCTGGGAATACCAGGTGCTGTAAGCTTTTTGTCACTGCCTTGTGGAATTTCAACTCTTTGTCCGTTTTTTTCCCACAAGGGCTGAAATATGTGCCCTCGCTTTGAAATAAGTAAGCAAGGTTAGTTTGTATTTTCATCAACAATCTGTGCTACAAATTATGGCTACAGTATATGCAATTTCTTTCCACTTTTTGAGTGACACAAAGATGCTTATCTAAATGGTGGAAATGCAACAGCTTGTTAATCAGGCTCACTTTGACTTTACATAGTGCACCAAGAGATAGTTCTCGCTTACGGCCACACCGGCCTGAGTACGCCGATCTCTTCCGATCTCGGAAGCTAAGCCGGGTCGGGCCTGTTAGTACTTGGATGGGAGACGCCTGGGAATACCAGGTGCTGTAAGCTTTTTGTCACTGCCTTGTGGAATTTCAACTCTTTGTCCGTTTTTTCCCAAAGGCTTGAAATATGTGCCCTCGCTTTGAAATAAGTAAGCAAGGTTAGTTTGTATTTCATCCAACAATCTGTGTACAAATTAGGCTACAGTATATGCAATTTCTTCACATTTTTGAGTGACATACAAAGATGCTTATCTAAATGGTTGGAAAATGCAACAGCTGTTAATCAGGCTCACTTTGACTTACATAGTGCACAAGAGATAATTTCTCGCTTACGGCCACACGGCTGAGTACGCCTGATCTCGTCGATCCTCGGAAGCTAAGCAGGGTCGGGCCTGGTTAGTACTTGATGGGAGGACCGCCTGGGAAACCAGGTGCTGTAAGCTTTTTGTCACTGCCTTGTGGAATTTCAACCTCTTTTGTCCGTTTTTTCCACAAGGCTGAAATATGTGCCCTCGCTTTGAAATAAGTAAGCAAGGTTAGTTTGTATTTCATCCAACAACTCTGTGCCTACAAATTATGGCTACAGTATTGCAATTTCATCCACTTTTGAGATTGCCTTTCGCTTACGGCCACACCGGCCTGAGTACGCCTGATCTCGTCCGATCTCGGAAGCTAAGCAGGGTCGGGCCTGGTTAGTACTTGGATGGGGAGACCGCCTGGGAATACCAGGTGCTGTAAGCTTTTTGTCACTGCCTTGTGGAATTTCAACTCTTTGTCCGTTTTTTTCCCACAAGGCTGAAATATGTGCCCTCGCTTTGAAATAAGTAAGCAAGGTTAGTTTGTATTTCATCAACAATCGTGCTACAAATTATGGCTACAGTATATGCAATTTCTTCCACTTTTGAGTGACACAAAAGATGCTTATCTAAATGGTGGAAATGCAACAGCTGTTAATCAGGCTCACTTTGACTTTACATAGTAGCCCAAGAGATAGTTTCTCGCTTACGGCCACACCGGCCTGAGTACGCCTGATCTCAGTCCGATCTCGGAAGCTAAGCAGGGTCGGTGCCTGGTTTAGTACTGGATGGGAGACCGCCTGGGAATACCAGGTGCTGTAAGCTTTTGTCACTGCCTTGTGGAATTTCAACTCTTTGTCACGTTTTTTCCCACAAGGCTGAAATATGTGCCCTCGCTTTGAAATAAGTAAGCAAGGTTAGTTTGTATTTCATCCAACAATCTGTGCTACAAATTATGGCTACAGTAGATGCAATTTCTTCCACTTTTTGAGTGACACAAGATGCTTATTAAATGGTGAAATGTGACACAAAGATGCTTATCTAAATGGTGAAATGCAACAGCTGTTAATCAGGCTCACTTTGACTTTACATAGTGCACCAAGAGATAGTTTCTCGCTTACGGCCACACCGGCTGAGTTACGCCTGATCTCGTCCGATCTCGGAAGCTAAGCAGGGTCGGGCCTGGTTAGTACTTGGATGGGAGACCGCCTGGGAATACACAGGTGCTGTAAGCTTTTTGTCACTGCCTTGTGGAATTTCAACTCTTTGTCCGTTTTTTTCCCACCAAGGCTGAAATATGTGCCCTCGCTTTGAAATAAGTAAGCAAGGTTAGTTTGTATTTCATCCAACAATCTGTTGCTACAAATTATGGCTACAGTATATGCAATTTCTTCCACTTTTTGAGTGACACAAAGATGCTTATCTAAATGGTGGAAATGCAACAGCTGTAATCAGGCTCACTTTTGACTTTACATAGTGCACCAAGAGATAGTTTCTCGCTTACGGCCACACCGGCCTGAGTACGCCTGATCTCGTCCGATCTCGGAAGCTAAGCAGGGTCGGGCCTGGTTAGTACTTGGATGGGAGACCGCCTGGGAATACCAGGTGCTGTAAGCTTTTTGTCACTGCCTTGTGGAATTTCAACTCTTTGTCCGTTTTTTCCCACAAGGCTGAAAATATGTGCCCTCGCTTTGAAATAAGTAAGCAAGGTTAGTTTGTATTTCATCCAACAATCTGTGCTACAAATTATGGCTACAGTATATGCAATTTCTTCCACTTTTGAGTGACACAAAGATGCTTATCTAAATGGTGGAAATGCAACAGCTGTTAATCAGGCTCACTTTGACTTTACATAGTGCACCAAGAGATAGTTTCTCGCTTACGGCCACACCGGCCTGAGTACAGCCTGATCTCGTCCGATCTCGGAAGCTAAGCAGGGTCGGGCCTGGTTAGTACTTGGATGGGAGACCGCCTGGGAATACCAGGTGCTGTAAGCTTTTTGTCACTGCCTTGTGGAATTTCAACTCTTTGTCCGTTTTTTCCCACAAGGCTGAAATATGTGCCCTCGCTTTGAAATAAGTAAGCAAGGTTAGTTTGTATTTCATCCAACAATCTGTGCTACAAATTATGGCTACAGTATATGCAATTTCTTCCACTTTTTGAGTGACACAAAGATGCTTATCTAAATGGTGGAAATGCAACAGCTGTTAATCAGGCTCACTTTGACTTTACATAGTGCACCAAGAGATAGTTTCTCGCTTACGGCCACACCGGCCTGAGTACGCCCTGATCTCGTCCGATCTCGGAAGCTAAGCAGGGTCGGGCCTGGTTAGTACTTGGATGGGAGACCGCCTGGGAATACCAGGTGCCTGTAAGCTTTTTGTCACTGCCTTGTGGAATTTCAACTCTTTGTCCGTTTTTTTCCCACAAGGCTGAAATATGTGCCCTCGCTTTGAAATAAGTAAGCAAGGTTAGTTTGTATTTCATCCAACAATCTGTGCTACAAATTATGGCTACAGTATATGCAATTTCTTCCACTTTTTGAGTGACACAAAGATGCTTATCTAAATGGTGGAAATGCAACAGCTGTTAATCAGGCTCACTTTGACTTTACATAGTGCACCAAGAGATAGTTTCTCGCTTACGGCCACACCGGCCTGAGTACGCCTGATCTCGTCCGATCTCGGAAGCTAAGCAGGGTCGGGCCTGGTTAGTACTTGGATGGGAGACCGCCTGGGAATACCAGGTGCTGTAAGCTTTTTGTCACTGCCTTGTGGAATTTCAACTCTTTGTCCGTTTTTTCCCACCAAGGCTGAAATATGTGCCCTCGCTTTGAAATAAGTAAGCAAGTTAGTTTGTATTTCATCCAACAATCTGTGCTACAAATTATGGCTACAGTATATGCAATTTCATCCACTTTTTGAGATTGCCTTTCGCTTACGGCCACACCGGCCTGAGTACGCCTGATCTCGTCCGATCTCGGAAGCTAAGCAGGGTCGGGCCTGGTTAGTACTTGGATGGGAGACCGCCTGGGAATACCAGGTGCTGTAAGCTTTTTGTCACTGCCTTGTGGAATTTTCAACTCTTTAGTCCGTTTTTTCCCACAAGGCTGAAATATGTGCCCTCGCTTTGAAATAAGTAAGCAAGGTTAGTTT